>NC_083783.1:4571091-4847481 GCF_015708825.2 Lethenteron reissneri
TTTCGGTAAAGTCACGTAGAAGGGAAATAATAAAATAATAAAAATAAAACATAATGCAATAATATAAAATTATATTTCTATAAATAAAAGAAATAAAAAAATAATATAAAATAATATTTTATTATGTTTTATTTTTATTATTTTATTATTTCCCCTCCACGTAACTTTTCCGAAAGAACCAAAATAATTATAATAATGATGATGATGATACGTAGAAGAACCACCGCGCTTGAGTGAGCTCCCGCGAGCCTCTCGTTCATTCATCCATCGCCACATGGACGACGAGGGAAGCGTTGCGACCGACCGCACGTGACCTCTCGCGACAGCGTTCGCATGAGACCCGCTCTCGCTGCCAAACACCGGCGTCTTGAGTGGATCGTTTGATCCACAGGTCACGGGGTGGGGGGGGGGCGAGGTGGGGGGGCGGTGAGAGGGGGGGAGTCGCAGTTCGCTTGGAACGTAGACCGACGGCTGAAGTTGCGCCTGATTTAGCTGCGCGAGTTTTTTGCGGGCTAATTAGGCTGCTGCTGCTGCTGCTTCTTCCTCCACGCTTGATCGCGCGTAAGGGGTGGGGGGTAGGCGGCATCACCAACAAGGTGTTACAGCCTCGCGTCACTCTACACTACAATGCTGTACACTATACACTACCATACACTACCATACACTACACTACTATACACTACACTATACACTACACTATACACTACACTACACTATACACTACACTACTATACACTACACTACTATACACTACACTATACACTACACTACTATACACTACACTACTATACACTACTATACACTACACTATACACTACACTACTATACACTACACTACTATACATTACACTACTATACACTACACTATACACTACACTACTATACACTACACTACTATACACTACACTATACACTACACTACTATACACTACACTACTATACACTACACTACTATACACTACACTACTATACATTACACTACTATACACTACACTACTCTACACTACTATACACTACTATACACTACACTAGTATACACTACACGACTATACACTACACTACTATACACTACACTATAAACTAGTTTGCACTACACTATTATACACTAAATTGTACACCACACTATACACTACACTATACACTACACTACTATTCACTATAATATACACGACACGACTACACACTACACTACTATACACTACACTATACACTACACTACTATACACTACACTATACACTACACTAGTATACACTACACTATACACTATTATACACTAAACTGTACACCACACTCTACACTACACTATACACTACACTCTTACACACTCACGCCCCCTCGGTGTGGGACTCTATCCCTGTGCACATCGGCAACATCAAAGGCACTCCGACTGCTTTCAAGAAACGTCTCAAGGAACATCTCTGTCTGTGTCTGGGTCTCAGGGATTTCGAGCAGCCTCTAAGCTCGGCTCCGCGACTGTGAGTTGTTGACTTGTCCGCAACATCTGGCGCGCTATAAATGTCGTCATTAAATTTCGATTTAAAGCTTTCGTGACTGCAGGGATTCATATCCTTGGCTCTTACGGTAAAGTCACGTAGAAGGAAAATGAAAAAATAATAAAAATAACACATAATAAAATACAATTCTCACGACGTTTCGGCCACAACACAAGCATGAACAAAGCTGAGGCACGGCTGCTTGTGTTGTGGCCGAAACGTCGAGAGAATTATTTTATTATGTTGTATTTTTATTATTTTATTATTTTCCTTCTATGTGACTTTACCGAAAGAACCAAGAAAAATGTCGTCTTCTTGGTTCTTTCGGTAAAGTCACGTAGAAGGAAAATAATAAAATAATAAAAATAAAATAATTCTCACGACGTTTCGGCCACAACGCAAGCAGCCGTCCTCAGGTGGAGAACAGGTCTGTCAAGTAGACTCTGTCTAGACTCTGCTTGACAGACCTGTTCTCCACGTGAGGACGGCTGCTTGCGTTGTGGCCGAAACGTCGTGAGAATTATTGTATTATGTTTTATTTTTATTATTTATTATTTTCCTTCTACGTGACTTTACCGAAAGAACTAAGAAGATGAATCCTGGAGTTACGAAAGCTTAAAATCGAAAAATGTCGTCATCATTATTATGATCAAAACGAGGACTTCTTTCACACGTGCCAGCTACGTTTTGCACTCACAGCTTACCAATCCGTCCGCGTAATCCCTCCCTCCCCTCCCGACTCCCCCCCCCCACCGCCTGCTTAAATAAAGGGCGTGATTGATTAGAGCGGCTCACAAACGCTCACTTCGGAAATCAATTTGTGTGAAATGTCATGGCTTAACACTCCAAAGACAAAGACCACCCCCCCCACCCCTCCACCGTGTAGCCTCAACAGACTGTTGGGGCAAGTGCCTATGAAGGCCGGCACGGCACACGAGAGGGTGGGTACGCAGCACTACGCCCGGCCGCCTTTGTCTTCCCAGTGGCGATGTTTACTCCACCGCACCAGGTCCTGTCAAGGCAGATCTAATGGGGCTCTGTGCTTGTGGATATACTTGAGGATGTGGGCCTCCGTGTGATTGCGTGAGTCGCTGTGTTAGTCTACATGTCTATGGGCCTCGATGTAAGCCAATGCATCTCGATGACATTTAATGGGTTTCTATATTAAGCCTATGAGACTCTATTCAAGTGTATGAACCTGTATGTAAGTCTATGCAACTCTATGAGTCTCTCTGTAATTGAATGGTGACCTGCAGGGCACCGTGTTTTTGTATCACAACTTAGTCTATGGGTCTCTGTGTGGGTTACTGGTGACCATTACAACACATGCCTGCGGAGGGAGCTGGTAGGAACGTCGGGTTGCTCGGTCAATGGCCAGGGTCAACGGCGGCATGGTGTATTCCGCAAATATGGCCGACTGTGAGGGCGGGCACAAGCCGGCGTGAGTAGGTTAAACGTTGAGTTTTATAAGGGCACTACGGGGTGACCAGCCCATTACCACAAATTATCCTGCTACTGCTACTCCCCTAACCCTCAGCAATGACCAGGTCTACCCAACCCCCATCACTACCCCATAACTACCCATACCCCTATCACTACCCCTATTACTACCTTCTATCACAACCCCAACCCCTACCCCTATCACTACCCCTATCACTACCCCAACCCCTATCACTACCCCAACCCCCATCACTACCCCATAACTACCCCTATCACTACCCCTATAACTACCCATACCCCTATCACTACCCCTATTACTACCTTCTATCACAACCCCAACCCCGATCACTACCCCTACTCCTATCCCTACCCCTATCACTACCCCAACCCCTATCACTACCCCTACCCCTATCACTACCCCAACCCCTATCACTACCCCAACCCCTATCACTACCCCAACCCCTATCACTACCCCTATCACTACCCCAACCCCTATCATTACCCCAACCCCTATCACTACCCCAACCCCTATCACTACCCCTATCACTACCCCAACCCCTATCACTACCCCAACCCCTATCACTACCCCAACCCCTATCCCTACCCCTATTACTACCCCAACCCCTATCACGACCCCTACCCCAGCCCCCCATTAACCACTTCTGACTGTCCTCCTTACTATCACCACCATAACTACACCACCCCACTCTTTATCTCAAATCGCTCTCATCTCAAGTACAATTTTCTAATTATTGTTAAGCGCCTTGCTCTTAGGCGCTATACAAATCTATATGCGGTGAGATTAGGTCACTGCACCGCACTGAAGAAACCACAATTTTCAACCACGGGCAGTGGCTAAAACCCGGATCCGAGCCCAGGATTCAAGCGGTTCTGGAACCTCAGCATCTCTGATCCCTGTGTCACGCGGCTGCCTTCATTGCCGTTATCACGAGCCAATGCAGAGCTCAGCACACACAACGCATCTTCCCACGATATTCGGCGCCTCTAGGTGAGACCCTGAACATGCCCATTCACTACGAAAATCAATAAAAGTCACGACCGCCTATGCGCTAAGATCATAGCTTCCGCAACCAACCACAGCTCCTCGCCTCTCTCTCCGTCGGAATACGCGCGTCCGTGTTTTCGTGTTGATTACACTGGTCAACACACTTTTTCTGGCATAAGGTATTCCAACGGTTATAAAGGTAATTTTGGGGTGCTGATTCCAAATCTGGCATCAGTTTTTGTCTATCACATCAGGTTTTTGAGATATCAAATATTGCATTTTCAATAAAAACTGCAGAAGAAAAATATTAAATAAATGTGGATATCTATATAAAATGATATTATAAACACACTTTCCTAAAAATACAGCACCATATTTTAACACTTAAGCAGTCACTGACTCGCAACAACTTGCAATCATAAGTGACAGAGTTAATTTCGGGTAAAATCAATGAAAATGGGGTATGCCGATAGCATAAAAATGAGATGTGATAGAGCAAATCTGAGATCAGATTTGGAATCAGCACCCTGAAATTAGTCTAAAACAGCTGCAAAAGTCCAGGCCAGAAAAAAAGGTTTTTTGTTGTTGTTGACCAGTGTTATTAAACTAAACTATAAATAATTTAAAAAAAATAATCACCTAAGGCCCCAACTGCAGAACTATACGGCTCTTTTTTTCGGAAGCGGCTTCTCGTCGTGTCGAAATGTACAGCAGCTCAATACTCCGAACGCGTGGACGTTGACTCTGAATGTTGACGGAAACGCCGGAGGAACCGGGGAAAAATCCACTCGACCACGGGGAGAGAGAGAGAGAGACACGCCAACTCCACAAATACAGCACGTGTCAGAGTCGGGATCGATTGATAGACGACGTTTTGGCCAATGGATCTTATTCAGAGCACGTGGTTGTGGTGGTGGCTACGCACGTGGCTTGCTGGAGGCAGCAAGCTAGGCTTGGTGGATCACAGCATGATTCCCTTGGGCTTCGAGGAGGAGTCGCACCCCGTGGCTCGCCAGGAGAAGGCGGTGCAGCAACAATGTGGACTCCAACCTGTCCTGGCTGTATGGCATAGAGTGTTTCCCCCTCGCACTGGGAAGACAAAGGCGGCTAGGCGTTGTGCTGGGTATCCACCCTCTCGTGTGCCGTGCCAGCCTTCATAGGCACTTGCCCCAACAGTCTGCTAAGGTTTTATTTTTCGATTTAAAGCTTTCGTGACTGCAGGGATTCATCTCGTTGGTTCTTTCGGTAAAGTCACGTAGAATTGAAATAATAAAATAATACAAATAAAACATAACAAAATTATTCTCACGAATTATTTTATTATGTTTTACTGCAGCTACATACCATTAACACTCCTTCCCTTTATTAATGCTACCCCTATCCCCTCCCTTTGGTGCTGCTAATCCTGCATAATGCACGGGCATAATGACTTTACAACCCTCGCCAAACCTCCTACGCATTTCACAAGTAGTACTAATCGCATATCTGCATTTCCCATAAATATGCTAAATTCCTCTTGTTATGCAAATTATTTTGTCAAGGCGCTCTTCCCCCCTCCATCCCAGCTTAAATAGTCGCTCCAAGCCTGGGGCTTGTCATTCAGACTGCCTCCTCGACAGGCCTGTTCTCCACCTGATGACGGCTACTTGCGTTGTGGCCGAAACATCGTGAGAATAATTTTATTATGTTTTCTTTTTATTATTTTATTATTTCAATTTTACGTGACTTTACCGAAAGTCTGCTAAGGCTACACGGTGGAGGAAGTGGGGGGGGGTCTTTGTCTTTGGAGTGTTAAGTCAATGACATTTCACACAAATTGATTTCCGAAGTGAGGGTTTGCGAGCCGCTTCTCCGAGTGGTTCCGATTTCGTCCCACGTGTAGTAAGCACTCGTAATGAATTGGCCTGAAACACCTTCGCACATAGAGGACCGCAGAGCCTGGACAATTATTGGTAGCGCGGGTTCTGCCGCGCGTGGCTGCTGCTGCCGCCTTCCAACGTGCCTGGCTCGTCATCGCGCCTCTGAATTGTCATCGCTCTCTCTTTCTTATAGAGTGATGTGTGTGCACTACGCATGTTGAACTTCTTTCGCGCCGCACGTAGCCAAGCTGATGAGCGAATACTGTTCAGTGGCAGAGCATTTCAAGTTAAAATCGCAGGATTAATGTTCGTATCACGATTGTAACGAGCATCGCGCAGGAAAATTTGGACGTGACCGTCCGTCCATCATTCCGGATGTGACGTCCAGCCAGCCAGTCAAACTTTTTAAAAAAATCGAATAGAGTATGGTGTATGAAAGTAAGTGCCATCTTCATAGCGCGTAAAAAGAGGGGCCATTGCTCGAAACGTCGCGTGTGTAATGTATTCCCATTGCTACGGCCACGCGGTGTTTACTGACAAACGTATCGCTGTGTGTGCGTGCTTTAAATCGTTGCGTATCTGTTTGTGTCGCAGGTTACGTATTGATTTGTTTGCTTCAGCCATCGATTAGCCTTTCCCGGAATACGAAGTCCGCCCGGTCGGCCGAGAGGTTAGCCAGCCTGCCGGCCAGACAGGCAGGCAGGCCAGGCAGGCAGGCCAGGCAGGCAGATAGGTAGGCAGGCAGGCCAGGCAGGCAGGCCAGGCAGGCAGGCCAGGCAGACAGGCAGGCCAGGCAGGCAGGCAGGCAGGCAGGCAGGCCAGGCAGGCAGGCCAGGCAGGCAGGCAGGCCAGGCAGGCCAGGTAGGCAGGCCAGGCAGGCAGATAGGTAGGCAGGCAGGCCAGGCAGGCAGGCCAGGCAGCCAGGAAGGCAGGCAGGCAGGTAGGCAGGGCAGGCCAGGCAGGCAGGCAAGGCAGGCAGGCCAGGCAGGCAGGCAGGCCAGGCAGGCCAGGCAGGCAGGCCAGGCAGGCAGGCCAGGCAGGCAGACAGGCAGGCAGGCAGGCAGGCAGGTAGGCAGGCCAGGCAGGCAGGCAGGCCAGGCAGGCAGGCAGGCAGGCAGGCCAGGCAGGCAGGCAGGCAGGCAGGCAGGCCAGGCAGGCAGGCAGACAGGCAGGCAGGCAGGCAGGCAGGCCAGGCAGGCAGGCAGGCCAGGCAGGCAGGCCAGGCAGGCAGGCAGGCCAGGCAGGCAGGCAGGCCAGGCAGGCAGGCAGGCAGGCAGGCAGGCCAGGCAGGCAGGCAGGCAGGCAGGCAGGCCAGGCAGGCAGGCAGAGCAGGCAGGCAGGCAGGCCAGGCAGGCAGGCCAGGCAGGCAGGCAGGCCAGGCAGGCAGGCAGGCCAGGCAGGCAGGCCAGGCAGGCAGGCAGGCCAGGCAGGCCAGGCAGGCAGGCCAGGCAGGCAGGCCAGGCAGGCAGATAGGTAGGCAGGCAGGCCAGGCAGGCAGGCCAGGCAGCCAGGAAGGCAGGCAGGCAGGTAGGCAGGGCAGGCCAGGCAGGCAGGCAAGGCAGGCAGGCCAGGCAGGCAGGCAGGCCAGGCAGGCCAGGCAGGCTGGCAGGCAGGCCAGGTAGGTAGGCAGGCAGGCCAGGCAGGCAGATAGGTAGGCAGGCAGGCAGGCAAGGCAGGCAGGCAGGCAGGCCAGGCAGGCAGGCCAGGCAGGCAGGCAGGCCAGGTAGGTAGGCAGGCAGGCTAGGCAGGCAGGCAGATAGGTAGGCAGGCAGGCAGGCAGGCCAGGCAGGCAGGCCAGGCAGGTAGGTAGGTAGGCAGACAGCCAGGCAGGCAGACAGCCAGGTAGGCAGGCAGGCAGCCAGGCAGCCAGGGAGGCAGACAGCCAGGCAGGCAGACAGCCAGGCAGGCCAGGCAGGCAGGCAGCCAGGCAGGCCAGGCAGGCAGCCAGGCAGGCAGGCAGCCAGACAGGCAGGCAGGCAGGCAGGCAGGCCAGGCAGCCCACGTGACGTGCAGACCGACTGGGGCCGGCAGGTCACGTGGTTCTTCTTCAGGCATGGGGCTCTGTTGGTCCAATCCCACCCGTCGGGCTGGAATTGTTCTCAGAATCGGAATCTGTATTTATGCTGGAGGAATCCGATGAGCGATGAAGCTCTTTTTTCACACATGTTCCGTATTCTATTGTCCATTGGGGTGTCACGGTGACGAGGAGATGTTAACTACCTCGCCTGGCATACAGGAGGTCGTGGGTTCGATCCCGACCCTGACGCCTGCTGCATATTTTCGGGTCGCCGATTGCGTAACGCAGTGCGCTAACCACCACACCCTAGCTCCCCACCGGCTATTGGGGCACCCGCGGCCGCCTTTGTCTCCCCCCAGTAGTGATGTTTACACATTTAAGTCGACCTACGGGAGACCGAAAGCCGCTTTAGACATTGGCCACTGTTGTTGGTCGTGAGCGGGAATTGAACTCGGGTCGCCGGGTGAGTGCAGTGCGCGCTAACCACTGCGCCACCGTTCCCCACCACCCCGACAAAACACGCACGGGTGCGATGGTGTACCCAGACACGTGCAAAGACAAACATCCCCCGTACAACCTTGTAACAGACTTTTGGGGCAAGTGCTGTTAGCGAGCACCTACGAAGGCCGGCACGGCACACGAGGGGGTGTGTGTGGCCAGCACCACGCCCGAAAGCCTTTCTCTCCTTCGCGGCGATGTTTTACACACCGCAACAGGTACTCATTTGAGGCTGAGTCGACCTAGGGGAGGCCCGGGACCGGTGTAGCCAATCTTCACTTTGTGTTGGCCGTGAGCGGGAATCAAACTCGGGGGTAGCCCGGGTTCGTAGCGCAGCGTAGCGCTAACCACGACGCTCCCTAATCCCCACGTGCGCACAAACAAAGACGCACAGACACACAAAGACAGACGCAGGCCCCCCCCCCTCCCCCCGCGTTTGTGTTGAACCCATTGTACACGACGACACGAATTGAATTGTGTTTGGGCTCCAAAGGTTCTGTTTACAAACCCATGCGGGCACGTCAATAGAATCACGGGCGCGAGGCAGAGAGAGGGAGGGAGAGAGGGCAAGTGCTAAGACATTGCCGCGCAGAAGCGAACGCATCAGCAGCAAAACTACAATTCGCCTAATGCACGCATTCGACCCTCCAACATTAAATGTAAAATATATATCGATGTATAAATCTGCCGTCAAGCCAGCCCACACGGCATTGCATGGGAGTGAATATTGTCAGCAGCATTTTGGTTGAATACACGGCGGAATGTCTGGACTGGTTTCGACATTCAGTGTCTCATCAGAAGCGTCAGGCTCGCTGACTTGCTTTAATGAACCGATGCTCGTGGATTTATCTTCATATCAGTATCAATTTTTACCATCATCATTATTTCCTGCACGGCCGTCATCATCATCACACTTTCATTGTTTTCCGTATGCTCATCATCACTACCACCACCACCACCATTGTTTTCAGTATGATCGCCATCATCAACACTGCCAGCATCATCATTATATTCACCACCATTACTATCATCATCAGAGGACTGGATTTGGCTGATATACAGCTCTACATGATAAGCCACTTCGTTGAGCTCTCATTTGTGGCCGGGTAATTTCTGAAAATGAGCTACACAGCTCAATGGGCCTTACCTGGTAAAATAAAAAAAACTGTTTTAGTTTACCATCACCACTACAACCACACCCGCACATCGGATTAGCACGGTTGGTTCCGTACGGTGCGAAAGAAGTTCGACATCCATGCATACACACCCACACCGCCATGACAATTAACTCCATTATAATCAGCATCACCATCATCTTCATTAACACCACGATCACCGCCAGCGTCATCATAATTGTCACCATCACCGTAATCTCATTGTCATCGTCAACTTTACCACGATCACAACCTCACCACCATCATCATTATCACCACGATCACCACGACCATCACCATTTTCTTCACAATCACAACCACCACCATCACAACCAACACACCACCATCATCATCACTGTGATCTCATCAAAGACCCGACATCGCCACCATCGCTGCCCTCTTATCTCAAACATTTCCACTCCATCTCTCTGGCTTCTCTCTACGCGCTGTAAAGAAGGGGCATTGTCCGAAACGTCACCTATCATTTACTTGTTTTTGTCGAGGCCACATGTACACACACATGGTGTTATTGACGAATGCGTTCAGTTTTTGTGTGTGTGTGGGGGGGGGGGGCAATCAAGAAGAACGACCAGGCCACGAATAAACAACTTTGAAATGAAATGACTCAGGCGAATGTGACTGCGCGTACCGCGGACTGAAAATAAAACGAACGCACGGGTTCCGGAGAAGCTGCCGTTGAAAGAAAACTGTTCGAAGGTGATAAAGTCAAGAGAGCCTTCGCCTGCTAGGGTCACATCGTGAGAACAAAAACGTGGAACTTGTTTGCGAAAGCAGATTCTGCGAGGCACAATACCCCGGTTGAACGTGCGCGAGGAAGACCGAGGGTGACGATGGGTGGATGACATCAAAGCATGGACGAGGCTCACGCTGGACCAGACAATGCGGATGTCAGAATACATTGGGTGGCGAAGAATTGCCAAGTGTGTGTCTGTGTGTTACTTCCAACTGCGCCGCTGCTACAATCGTGCTCACGACTTACTTCGCGACATCGTCCGCGACAGCCGGCCCGCCATAATTGGCACCGCTAATGATCGCGTCCTTGGGCGAGCATCTCGGAGGAACATTTCGCGAGATGCGAACGAACGAATCTCCCGGGATCCTGCCCGGTCTGTCGCTCAAGGAGGGCATCTCGGCTGGCAGCGTTTAAGAAGGCCCCTGGGGCAGCCGTTGCAGACAGAGAGGGTTGGCGAGGAACCTGCTACTTACGCGCGAGGCCAAACACAGTATTCGCTTTACATTATGAGACCTGCTTTGCTTACCCCCGAGCTCTCATACTCTGATGGTGCGTTGTCTTTGAGTTGTGCGCCTTTTGGCGTCATCTGGTCCAACACCAGGTGGCTCTTTGAAAAGCTGTCTCGGGTGTGGAGCAATCAATTTCAAGGACAGTGCATATCATTATACTGGTAGGAACCTCTGGTTACACCAGCCCACAGGGGATTATTGTGTCCGTCCGTCCGTCGTGCAGGGAGGGGCTGGGTGGGGAGGGAGGGGCTGGTGGGGAAGGGAGGGTGGGGAGGGGCTGGGTGGAGAGGGTAGGGCTGGGTGGGGAGGGGAGGGTGGGGAGGGGCTGGGTGGGGAGGGTGGGGCTGGGTGGGGAGGGTGGGGCTGGGTGTCGAGTCCACGAGTAGCAGCCGAGCCTCTGGCTCGCCAGGCTGTGGCGATGCCAGTAAACGTGCGCTCAATGCTGTCCGTTCCATCCGTACGGGGATGGAGTGTTGTTGCGTCTACCCGGTTTCCTCCAGGGCAAACTTCTTCAGATTAAAAACAAAAACTCAACGCATTAGGACACTCGTGAAAAATAGTCTAACAAGGCAGTGTGGTTCTCCTGGAAAAAATAAACAAATTTGCATTATTATTATTATTATGGGTACGTACGGATCATATGTCGTCGTTTGTGATTGCCCGCCAGAAGGTTTTTATTTTTCTGGAAGTGGTGACGCTACGTTGGTAAGAGGTTATCTCCCTCACCCGCTACACAGGAGGTCGTGTGTTTGATCACGACCCTGACGCCTGCTGCTGTATATTTGAAGTGTGCATGTTTCTCTCCCCGTGGTCGCGTGGATTTTTCTCCGGCTCCTCCCGTTTTTCCCCCCTTCCACGTTCAGAATCAAAATCACGCGTTTAGAGTATTCCATCTCCTGCTATAAATTTCCACGCGATAAGCCACTAAGTTGACCAATCATTTGCGATAGCCAAGTAGCATATTTTAAAAAAAGCTACATGTGTTTATGGACGTGCCGTTTGGTTCCTCAACTGGGGTTGAGAAACGATTCGTCCAGCGCACTCTGTAAATCATTTACCCAAGCCTCGCATCGGGACGCTTCTAGACTCAAACACCGTAACCAATAAGCCCACGCTCATGCGAGCCCAAACGCAGCGCTCTCTCACTCCGGCGCGGACACAAAGACGGACGGACGGACAGCAAGAAGGTGGGTGTCTAGAAGTGGAGTTGCATCGATGGAGAGTTGGTTTGGGGAAGCGGCGATGTAGTGGTTAGCAAGCGCACTGCACTGTGGAACCCCCCTGCCTGCCTCTACCCACTCACCACACTGCAGGTCATCTCACTTCTCTCTCTGCTTCTGGACTCGCACCGCTCCACTGCGGATTTTCCTCCCACCATCATCATCACCACCGTCTTTTGTTCGTCCAAGCACTTACGATGAACACAACTCTCATCTGATACAACGTTGGCTGCGCCGCGCGACCCCAGTTCGATTTCCACTCACGACCCGTAACAGTTGCGAAATATCTGAACCTGTGCCGGTCCCATCTTAATTTAGGAGCTTTCGTGACTGCAGGAATTGTTCTTTGGTTCTTTCGGTTAAGTCACGTCTAAAGATAAAATAATAAATTTAATAATAGCATATTACGACGTTTCGATTGCAACACAAGCAATCATCATCAGTTAGTTAGATTTTTGTTGCTATTTCTATTATGCCTGATGATGATTGCTTGTGTTGCAATCGAAACGTCGTAATATGCTATTATTTAATTTATTATTTTATCTTTAGACGTGACTTAACCGAAAGAACCAAAGAACTGTGCCGGTCCCTCCCGTAGGTCGACTCGGCCATCAGTGAAACTTCAGCACTGGGGAGACAGAGGCGACCGGGCGTGGTGCTGGTCACCCACCCCCATCGGATGCCATTCACGGGTGCTACTCGCTAACAGCACTTGCCTCCAACAGGATGTTGAAGGCTATACGGGGGATCTTTGTCTTGAAAGCGATATGGCGATTTCGGGCAGTCCACCAGCTCGTATCGATGTTCATTGTTAATGGGCTGATTACATTTTGACCTGTGGGCGCCTCAATGTTGAGATTGTAATTGCTTGAAGCAAGTTGGACTCTGCTGATGAGACGCTGAATGGTGAAACCCGGACAGAATTTACCTGCGGTGCTGAGACAATGTTGCCGAAATTATGCACTATCCAGCAAGGGACGTTGGGCTGATGGAATGTGTCAAATACTTGTTTTTTTTTACTTCTCAAAAGGTCAAACGGCCAGCCACAAATAGCGCAGTCAACGTTGTATTAGATGGGAGTTATATTCATCGTAAGAGCTTGAGCGGACAAAAGAACGTGATGATGACCTGCAGTATGGTGAGTGGGTGGGTGAGTGTGTAGTTGTGACCTACAGTGTGGTGAGTAGGTAAGTAAATAGGTGAGTGAGTGGGTGAGTGGACAGCAAGGAGATGAGTGAGTGTGTTGTTGTGACCTGCAGTGTGGTGAGTAAATGGACGAGTGAGTGAGTGGTGAGTGTGTTGTTGTGACCTGCAGTGTGTTGAGCCAGAGGATGAGTGAGTGAGTGGATGAGTGAGTGTGTTGTTGTGACCTGCAGTGTGGTGAGTGAGTGGATGAGTGAGTGAGTGGGTGAATGAGTGTGTTGTTGTGACCTGCAGTGTGGTGAGTGAGTGGACGAGTGAGTTAGTGGATGAGTGAGTGTGTAGTTGTGACCTGCAGTGTGGTGAGTGGTTGGGTGAGTTGAGAAAGATGATGATGATACAGAGGCAATGTAGACTCTGGCTTCTCCACTGCTGGATGAAGGGAGATCAGCGATTTGGGGCCGTGCCTTCCTGACCGCTGTTTGTTAACTCTGGAGGTGGGCGCGAATCTCCGTTATTTGACTGCGAGTCGCTTTGTAAATAACAACGGAGCGAGGCGTGCGTGTGTTTGCGTAACGGGGTGCAGGGTATTTGTTTTGGAATTGGGTACGTGTGTGTGTGTACGTGTCACGGCCAATAGCAGTGATGATTATCTGAACCGCTGGTTGGCCTCCCCTAGGTCGACTCAGCCTCAAATCAGTACCTGGATGCGATGCGTAAAAACATCGCCGCTCGCGAGACAAAGGCGGCCGGGCGTGGTGCTGGCCACCTACCTGCTCGTGTGTCGTTGCGGCCTTCATAGGTGCTCGCAAACAGCACTTGCCCTTAAAGTCTATTAAGGCTTTCATCTTCTTGGTTCTTTCGGTAAAGTCACGTAGAAGGGAAATAATAAAATAATAAACATTTAACATTATAAAATACAATTCTCACGACGTTTCGGCCACAACGCAAGCAGCCGCCGTTAGGTGAAGAACAGGACTGTCGGAAAGACAGCGTCCATTCGGAAACGTCGTGAGAATTGTATTTTATTATGCTTTATTTTTATTATTTTATTATTTCCCTTCTACGTGACTTTACCGAAAGAATCAAGAAGAAGAATCCCTGCAGTCACGAAAGCTTTAAATCGAAATCCATTAAGGCTATACGGGGGATCTTTGTCTCGCGCGTGTGTGCCACGGTGGTACGGCGGGGAGTCCATGCAGTGCATCTGCTAGTCCATCGCAATCAACCCACGGCTACTTTGATCTGCCCCGTGACCTCCCTGCCAGCAGCGAGCCACTGCCAACGCAGCATCACCGTGTGACAACGCATACTCTTAGTTCTTTCGGTAAAGTCACGTAGGTAAAAAAATGAAATTAAAATTAATAAAAAATAAAATAATAAAAAATAATAAATCACGACGTTTCGGAGGCAACACAAGTCTCCGTCATCAGGTGAGACCGTCACAGCCAGATTTGCTGCGTCAAGTGAGGCAGGGGATTCAAGATGCAAACTCTTAAATACAAGTTCAGGAGGAGGAGGAGAGGAGGGAGGAGCTTATCAGAATGTGGTAGCCAATGAATGAAACGTATCGGGAGGGGGGGGGCGGGGCTAAAAGAGGGGACGCATGCTCGTCAGAGTTAATATGCTAAATTCCTCTTGATATCCTCTTGATATGCAAATTACTTTGTCAAGGCGCCCAGCTTATATATATATGCTCCAAGCTCGTGTGCTGTTTCATTCAGACTCTGTCGCCTCGACGGACCTGGTTTTCACCTGAGGACGGCTGCTTGCGTTGTGGCCGAAACGTCGTGAGAATAATTTTATTATGTTTTATTTTTATTATTTTATTACTTCCCTTCTACGTGACTTTACCGAAAGAACAAAGAAGAAGACTCGTGAGAGTTGTCTCAGCGCGGACAACGCACCCCGTAGTCCCAGCGGTCCGCGACTCAGCGGACACAGCCTCCGTCCGTCTTCGAAACGCATTGATCAACAACGGCGTTTTTCAATTAGAGCATCGATCGAACCGCTTGCTTGTCCTTGTGAAAGAAAAAAAAGAAACAGCTCGGCTCAATGGGCCTTAGCCGCTGAAATCAAGTCCCGAGCCTGACCTATTACGTTGCTGGAACTCCCCTGTTAGATGTGACACCTAGGGGAGATACATCGGTACGGTCACTGTCAGTCGAGCAGCAGGTTGCGTGTTGCCTCGCCAGTGTGGAAGAGTAGGCCAAATATCCTCCAGAGAAGCTGGCCTGATCTCCCTCTAGTTCAGTGGTTCTTAACCAGCGCCTGGGAGTGCGAGACATGCATTATTTGTTTTTAAGGTGAATACTCGAAAAGATCAATTAGGCACGGGCAATTGAGTACAATTGAACACGGAGGAGGCTTTCGCGACCAATATCCATGATACAGGGTTTTTTTTTTGGGGGGGGGGGTTAGATCGCGTAAATATATAAATGTGTCGTTAAACCCGCTACTATCCGACACAGCCAATTAGTGAGGTTTGTCACGTAAACAGAACATGCCAATTCGTCACCAGTACAGCAACACCGGTGTGTTGGAGAGCAAAGCGACATTTACAATCTGAGTACGACGTTTCGCCAGTTATTACAACTAGCTTCATCAGGCTAGTTGTAATTATGTGGCTGTCGCCTGATGAAGCTAGTTGTAATTACTGGTGAAACGTCGTACTCAGGTTGTAAATGTTGTGGCTTTGCTCTCCAACACACCGGCGTGCTGTACTAGTGACGAATTGGCATGTTCTGTTTACGTGACAACCCTTACTAGTTGGCTGTGTCGGGTGGTGGCGAGGTTAACGACACATTGAAAATGTACGAGATCTAACCCCAAAAAACCTGTATTTTGAACGTAAGTCACAACTTACTTTGTTTCATCAAACCGATGTGTTTATTAACATCGTAATTTTTTGTTACGATTCAGAACCAAAGGGGTGCAAAGCTGCAGTAAAGGTTAAGAACCACTGCTCTTGTTGATGCCCGGGCTTGCAAATGTTATTTTTTAACACAGTCACAACCCGGTATCCGTCTCCCCCTTTCACATCGTTACGCAAACACGTGGTCACTATACGTCATCGCCTGTATTGCTCGCTAACAGCACTTGCCCCAACAGTCTGTTAAGGTTCTAGATTTGAAGTTTTCGTGACTGCAAGGATCCATACTTTTTGTTTTTTTCGGTAAAGTCACGTAGGTAAAAAACTAAACAAATTAAAATGAAAACAACTAACAAAATACATTAAAATGAAAATAACTAAATTTAGTTGTTTTATCTTCTTGGTTCTTTCGGTAAAGTCACGTATAATGGAAATAATAAAAATAAAACATAATAAAATAATTCTCACGACGTTTCAGCCACAACACAAGCAGCCGTCCTCAGGTGAAGAACAGGTCTGAAGAACAGGTCTGTCGAGAAAACAGAGTCATTTCAGACTCTGTCTTCTCGACAGACCTGTTCTTCACCTGAGGACGGCTGCTTGAGTTGTGGCCGAAACGTCGTGAGAATGATTTTATTATTATTTGGTTCTTTCGGTTAAGTCACGTCTAAAGATAAAATAATAAATTAAATTAAATAATAGCATACGACGTTTCGATTGCAACACAAGCAATCATCATCAGGTATAATGACATAGCGACATAAAATCTAACCAGAAAACTATAGACAGACATATTAGCAGACAGATATCACCAAGATACATAGAGAGAGCAACACAGGTAACAGAGAGGGGTGATCGTCTGAGTGGGGTGGCCTTAAATAGACAGAGGGGGGCGGAGGCAGAGAGAGGGAGGGGGGTTCGAGAAAAAATTAGCAAATCAATGAATGGACAACAAACGTGGTGCTGCAAGTGCGATGACACGGCAAGCAAGCCTGAAAATCAGGAGAAGGACACACTAAAATAAAATAACCTAGTAAAATATCGAAATGTAATGTAATACAACACAGAGGGTCGGTCAACACACAATTAACGCATAGCCTGGTTGATTACGTATTTCAAAGATTGCTAAGTTAGAATTTAAGTGTGAACATTCCAAAGAGAGGACACAGGCAGAGAGAATAAGTAGCCAGGTTAGATTTTATGTCGCTATTTCATTATACCTGATGATGATTGCTTGTGTTGCAATCGAAACGTCGTATGCTATTATTTAATTTAATTTATTATTTTATCTTTAGACGTGACTTAACCGAAAGAACCAAATAATAATTCCTGCAGTCACGAAAGTTCTAAAATTAAGATTGATTTTATTATGTTTTATTTTTATTATTTCCATTCTACGTGACTTTACCGAAAGAACCAAGAAGATGAATCCCTGCAGTCACGAAAGCTTAAAATCGAAATTTAGTTGTTTTAAATAAATAAAAATTAAAACAACTAAATTTAGTTTTTTCATTAAAAATATTTTTTTACCTACGTGACTTTACCGAAAAAACTAAAAGTCTGCCAAGGCTATACAGGGAGGGGGGGTTGGGGATCTTTGCCTTTATCTTCATTTGTGACCGTCAATCAGTGGCAGACGGCGGTTGACGTTCACTGCCCCATCGAAGGCGTTTGACAAAGTCTTAATTCGTACAGGGAAACGTTCACGATCACAATCATCGGAAGATTAATAACACTGGTCAACACACTTTTTCTGGCATGAGGTATTCCAACGGTTCTAATGTAATTTTGGGGTGCTGTTTCCAAATCTGGTATCAGTTTTTGTCTATCACATCAGTTTTTTGAGATATCAAATATTGCATTTTTCAATAAAAACTGCAGAAGAAAAATATTAAATAAATGTGGATATCTACATAAAATGATATTATAAACACACTATCCTAAAAATACAGCACCATATTTTAACACTAAAGCAGTCACTGACTCGCAACAACTTGCAATCATAAGTGACGGAGTTAATTTCGGGTGAAATCAATTAAAATGGGGTATGCCGATAGCATTAAAATGAGATGTGATAGAGCAAATCTGAGATCAGATTTGGAATCGAAAATTGAAAAAGTCCAGGCCAGAATTTTTTTTTTTTGTTGACCAGTGTAATCCGATGAGCCGCAAATGCCCTCATTCCGCAACGTTTCCCCTACGCCTGTCCCATCGAGCATCTCCACCGCAACGCGCAAGGCTTGCGTCCTCCGCCCTGCAGGCATCCGCGATGGAGGCGTCGGGAACGACCTCGTCGACCGTCGGCACACGAGCGCCGACGCAGAACCCTCGGCGCCTGCCCCGCTCGGACGGAGGAGCGTCCCTCCCCGGCAGCGGGGCCCGGTCCCCCCAGGGAGCCTTGCGGACCCCGTGTCGCGGCACCAAGGGCACCCACGACGGCTCCGTGCAGGCCGGCAGACTCCGGGAGAGGCTCCTGCAGAGCCGAGCGGAGAAGAGGTAAAGATACAAATTTCGATTTAAAGCTTTCGTGACTGCAGGGATTCATCTAATCGTCCGATTACTAATTCAAGTCCATTTACTTGATAATTTCTCCAGCCCCACACGTCCATGCACGCCGCAAACCCTCCCCTCTATCCCCTGTGAACTCCTACAGCCAAACTCCCCCCCTCTTCCCGTACCTATATAAAGCCACAACAGCAGATAATATTTCTCACCTGAAGACGGATGCTTGTGTTGCGACCGTAACGTCGTGTTTTCTTTTATTATTTTTACTATCTACGTGACTTTACCGAAAGAACCCCAGAGAGTAAAGAGGTAAGCGGGTGGAGCGGACCAGACGTCCGTTAGGTGTCAGCTACACTCGTCTGGTACGCACGATGAAGTCGTGGGTGCTATCCCGACCCTGACACGTGTACTTTTTAAATCCTTTATATTAAGTTCACTTGCTTGCCTGCTTGCTTGCGCGCTTACGACCGTGCAAATCTTTCGGTCGCTTTTTAACCCACTTCCCGTGATCCAATCGAGCCGACATTTTCCACACAGACTCGTTGTGCGTGACAATTAATTTTCGTGAAATTTTTTCCCAAAATGTTACACTTTTTAGGAAAAAAAAATGATATTTAATTAACAATTGCTAAATGGTGGCAGACAATCATCTGACCCATAGGTGGCAGCCATCTCAAGCCAGAGGACGAGAGGACTCTAGCCGCCACGCATATAAAGGATTTATAGTGAAAAACTTTGTTTTTACGGGTTAATTTTTTAGGAGTTTGCGTGTCTCTCTCTCACTCGCTCTCCCCGTGGTCGCGTGGATTTTTCTCCGGGTCCCTCTGGTTTTTCCCTCCACGTTTGAAATCCCACGCATATAAAGGATTTATAGTGAAAAGCTTTGTTTTTACGGGTTAATTTTTTGGAGTCTGCGTGTCTCTCTCACTCTCTCTCACTCTCCCCGTGATAGCGTGGATTTTTCTCCCGGTCCCTCTGGTTTTTCCCTCCACGTTTGAAATCAACGTCACTCGTTTCGAGGTATTCGGCTGCTTCTATAAATCTCCACGCGATGATAAGCCACTTCGCTGGGCTATCATTTGCGGCCAGGTCGCTTCTGAAAAAGAACTACATAGCTCAGTGAGCCTTACCTGGTAAAATAATATACACATTTTTTTATTTTTTATTTATTTTACTTTTATTAATTTACATTTTTTACCTACGTGACTTTACCGAAAAATCCTAAGAATATGAATCCTTGCAGTCACGAAAGCTTCAAATCTAGAAATAATATAATAGTTTACAAACTTGATTTGAAGCTTTCGTGACTGCAGGAATTACTCTTTGGTTCTTCCGGTAAAGTCACGTAGAAAGAAAATAAATTAATAGAATACGACGTTTCGATTGCAACACAAGCAACCGTCATCAGGTAGAACTAAATTTGAGAGAGAGACAAAACACAGACACGGAGACACACAGACAGACACACACGCAGAGAGAGACAACACAGAGACACACAGAGAGACACACACAACATAGACACACAGAGACCCAATGCCTGTGTCGAGGCCTTAAATAGAGAAAGAGGGGTGGGGGGGGGGCAGAGAGAGAGGTGGGTCTATTTTATTTATTTTCTTTCTACGTGACTTTACCGAAAGAACCAAAGAGTAAAATAGTTTTTACTTTAATTAGTTAGAGAGCCAGTGGAAAACCACCCGTGCCGTGCTGGCCCCGTGCCGGCACAGGTCAGATGCCCAAGTGGGAATTGATCAAATGTCGAGTAAATTCGTCTGAAAAAAAGTTCACCGATAGCATCAGTCCACCCACGCGCATCCTCCCTCGCTGTTGGATATGATCCGTCTAAAGACACGAACCTGCACGGCTCTCACTTCGAGAGGAAGGTATCACCGTGTCGGCCTTGTTTGGATGCCGCCAGCTGGTCGATAGGATTAAGTGGGGTCAAGAAGCCCTGTTAGCCCGAGCGTGGACAGCGCTTTGGTTGTCACCCGTGCCAAGCACCACCCTGCTTAGTTTTCACGAGATCTGCCACGTTCAGGGTGATCTTGTCACAGTCCACTTCCCATCGAGGGGTTTGTTTTTTAAGAGCAAAAAGGGGAGCTCTTGAAAGGCGCCTCGTGCTCTCCCTACGATCCACTCTGCGACACGCACCAGACATCCGCTTCTGAAAGGTCCATTTGTGACCAAATCTCCGCAGTGGAGGCCAGTGTTTCGATTTAAAGCTTTCGTGACTGCAGGGATTCATCTTCTTGGTTCTTTCGGTAAAGTCACGTAGAAGGGAAATAATAAAATAATAAAAATAATTAAAATAAAACATAATAAAATAATTCTCACGACGTTTCGGCCACAACGCAAGCAGCCGTCTTCAGGTGGAGAACAGGTCTGTCAAGTAGACAGAGTCTGAATGGCACGCTGCTGGCTTGGAGCGACTATTTATGCTGTGATGGAGGGGCGAAGAGCGTCTTGACAAAATAATTTGCATATCATATTATATTATTATATAATATTACAAAATTCTTTAATTATATTTTTTATTATGTTTTATTTTTATTATTTTATTATTTCCCTTCTACGTGACTTTACCGAAAGAACCAAGATGAGGCCAGTGTTGACAAGGTGAGCTGGCTGAGCCGTCGCTGGGCTGCTTTGTCGCTGAGAAGGCGAGTGTGGGATACATTCAGGTACTCTATGGGGAATTGCATTTGTGTGTGTGCCTGTGCCGAGTGGTGAGCAGTGGCGTAGTGACCTGAGTTCGATTGCTGGGCCAACATGGGTGACACATATCTGGACCTGTCCTGGGCTTTCACTAGGTCGACTCAGCCTGAAATTAGTACTTGGTGCGGTGTGTAAAAACATCGCCGCCAGGGAGACAAATGCGGCCGGGCGTGGTTCTGTGCCGGTCTTCATAGGTGCTCCACTAACATCACTTGCCCCAACAGTCTGTTAGAGGCTACACGGGGGGGGGGGGGGGGTCTTTGTGAGTGCCTGTGAGTCGGTATCAGTGTGTGTCTCTGTATTTGTTTTGCCAGTTTAGCATGTAGGCTTTCGCGACCAATATCATCCATAATAGAGGTTTTTTTGGGTTAGATCGCGTAATATATATAAATGTGTCGTTAAACCCGGCACCACCCGACACAGCCAACTAGTAAGGGTTGTCACGTAAACAGAACATCCCAATTCGTCACTAGTACAGCACACGGGTTTGTTGGAGAGCCAAGCAACATCATTTAAAATCTAAGTACGACGTTGTTTTGTTTTGTTTGTTTAGTGTGTGTGTGTACAAGTCCGTGTGTGTACTTGTGTCTGTGTGTGTATGCCAGTGTGTGTCTGTGTGCCGGTGTTATAGGTGCTACTCGCTAACAGCACTTGCCTCCAACAGTCTGTTGAGGCTATACGGGGGTTCTTTGTCGTTGTCTTTTGTCGGTGTCATTGTGTCCAAGCCAACTTGCGTGTATGTTGAGCGGTCTGTATTTGTTGTTGTATGTGTGTGTGTATGTGAATATTTTCCCAAAGGTCAATTCGTGCTTTTCATACGTTTAATTCGCTTTTCAAAATGTATTCATGAGGTTGAAGATATAATTTCAATAGAATTGTGGCAGGGGCGCATCTGCTAAAAATTTGAATGTCAAAACGTTGTGTTGTTACCCCCACACATACCCAACACACGCATACAACACACACAACACACATGTGTTACATAATCACCATTTATGAGCGGCCAAACCCTATTGAATTACGCTATTATCGAGTCAAGGTGCTACGCCCATTCATATTGCAAGGTCAAGGCGCAGCCCTGCAATTGCTTGCTCATGCCCCTGCGTGCTCTCTCTCTCTC
This sequence comes from Lethenteron reissneri, assembly GCF_015708825.2. Classification (NCBI taxonomy): domain Eukaryota; kingdom Metazoa; phylum Chordata; class Hyperoartia; order Petromyzontiformes; family Petromyzontidae; genus Lethenteron; species Lethenteron reissneri. The sequence goes on from NC_083783.1 coordinate 4,593,392, forward strand.
TAAGAGAGCGAGCCTCTCCTGGAGTCTTAGAGGATACGTATGCACTTTGGCCTACTCTTCCACGACATGGGAGTTACCACCACGTGAGCCTTGCGTATAGATTATTTAGATTATTTGGCTGCTACGCATCTCCACATGACAAGCCACATCGTTGAGCTATAATTATTTATGACCAGGTCGCTTCTGAAAAAGAAGGTAATAGCTCAGGAGGTTTTATCTGGTGAGATAAAAACAAAGTTTAATTTATTTCTTTATATGCTAAGTAACTTATATTCTTGGTTCTTTCGGTAAAGTCACGTAGAAGGGAAATAAGAAAATAAGAAAAATGTAAAACATTATTTTATTGTTTCCCTTCTACGTGACTTTACCGAAAAAACCTAAGAATATGAATCTTTGCAGTCACGAAAGCTTCAAATCTAGAATCAACGACCACGTGGTCCGCACTGTTTACATTTGGGCAAGTCCATTGGCCTTGACGAGAGAGGGGGGGGGGTGTATTCTACAGTGAACAGTCACTACCACCTTAATCACACGCTCATTGCATTCACCCAAACACATGTATACAATTATCAATACATCTAAATAAGTGTAACGTCGTGGCAGTACTTAAATCGTAAGAGAATAGTGGCGTTTATATAATAATTATTAAAGACAACCCCCCGCCAAATACAGTCAAGATGGATTGCTCCATTTCCGTCCCTAGCAACGGCGTGGAGCTGTTGCTAGGGGCGCCGTGCGGCTTCCGTGTACGCTTGAAGGCAAAGCAACAAAAATGTCTAAAACTCCCAGAAAGAAAGAACTCTCGGCAAAAGGGAATGCGCCCAGCCTTGGGCAACCTTCCAACAACAAGGAGTGAGTAGCTATCACCCCCCCTCCACCATCACCACCCACCACCTATGCACGCTCACCAACACACACACACACCGATACAAACTTCCGCGAATTTCTCACGACATATTCGTATCGTCTTAACATCGCCATGATGAGCCACGGGCAATCCACTGCTGGATGATGGCAGGGATCGTTTTTGTTTATTATCCACACTTAGCACCTCCCGAAGAAGAGGCTTGATTCCACGGCTGCACCATCATCACCATCATCACCAACATCATCACCACCATCAGCACCCCATCACATTCTCTCGTCCGTGCACCATCATCATCACCATCATCACCAACATCATCACCCCATCACATTCTCTCGCCCGTGCACCATCATCACTTCACTATGCAAGTAAAAAATTTGTGATAATAGGGTTTTCCACTTTTTTCTGGCAACAAAACAGGTGTTAAAATGTTAAAACACCAAACTTAAACCTTTTACCAAGGATCATGTCTGCATTTACCACAATGCTTGTGGTCAGAATGCAAACAAAAAACATACTCTGATAATATATGCATTGTCCTTGAAACTGTTTTGTTGCCAGAAAAAAAGGGAAAACCCTATGATCATATTATGGTACTGGCAAAGGAGGTCCCATGATGTAGATGCTCAACCCTAGCTCTCATTACTCTGATAGTGCATTGTCTTTGTGCTGTACGCCTTTTGGTGTCTTCTGGTCTAACACCGTTTGAGACGAGGCTCAAAAGAAAGCTGTCTCTGGTGTGGACCAATCAGTTTCAAGGACAATGCATATATTATCAGAGTGTGTTTTTTTGTTTGCATTCTAACCACAAGCTTTGTGGTTAACGCAGACATGATTCCTTGTTAAAGGTTTCAGTTTGGTGTTTTAACATCTTAACACCTATGGGGACCTCATTTGCCAGTAAAAATATGATAATTGGTTCTTTACCCTTCTATCTGGCAACAAAACTGACACCTTTTTGCAAGGAGTCATGTTTGCATAGACCGCAATACCTGCAGTCATAATACAAACAAAAGAGTTATGTTCTTTTGTTTGTATTATGACTGCAGGCATTGCGGTCTATGCAAACATGACTCCTTGCAAAAAGGTGTCAGTTTTGTTGCCAGATAGAAGGGTAAAGAACCAATTATCATCTTAACACCTGTTTTGTTGCCAGAAAAAAGGGGAAAAACCTATTATCATATTTTGGTACTGGCAATGGAGGTCCCATGATATATGAAAAATGTGTGTTTTAATATTTATGTGTTTTATTTTATTTAGGGCCCCTTTTTAACGTATGCTACAGGTCCTACATTAGCTTAATCCAGCATTGGCTAGGTGGAAGGGTTAACGCTCGCTGCGCTGCGAGCCCACAACACGAAGCGACGACGATTGTCTTGCACCGTGCCTTGGGCCTCCCCGAGGTCGACTCAGCCCCAAATGGGTACGGCATCTGGTGCGGTGTTTTAAACATCGCCACTGGGGAGACAAAGGCGGCCGGGCGTGGTGCTGGCCACCCAACCGCTTCGTGTGCAGTGCCGGCCTTCACAGGTGCTGCTCGCTAACAGCACTTGCCCCAACAGTCTGTTGCAGGCTACACAGGGGATCTTTGCCTTTAAAAAAAAACAAATCTGATTCCATATTGTCGTTGTTATCTCTCTGTAATTCTGCACTCCCTCCTTCTACCCGTGCCTCCGTGCACTTTTCAGCTTTTTCTTCCATTTTCTATGCCGTTTTCGCAGAAACAATTGTCTCCTTCGTTTAACAAAGACGTGAGTCCCCCCCCTGCCCCCCCCGGTGAGGCAATTATCAATTGATGTCCGCATCAGTGACACCACAATAAAGACCCAGAGATATTGGCTTTGTATAAATTGACCGAATGCAACGTGTCACATCAGCTCCGCGCGTGCTACGTGTGCAGCGAGTTCGGATTCACAAGCTTCGTAGGAGCGCGAGAGATGGAGCCGCCTCGGGGGAGGAGGAGGATGCCTTCATCCAGCAGTGGAGTGAGTGATCATGGTTGATGACGATGGTGATGATGATGTAATGTCATAATCACCACTCCCGTGGGTCATGTAAAAAAAAGGAATTGCGTCGTGGACGATTGTGATCGGTGTACGAATAGCCTTCATAAACGTCAGGTAAAAAAAAAGATATATAAATAGATATGTGAGGATATATTGATTCATTGATTAATGTTGATCACCGATGGAGGAACCCCAGCCTGGAGCGGATCGATTAAATCATCTGCTGTGCAGATTGCGACGGATCAGGGAGGCTATCATCCAGCAGTGGATTGATCATGGCTAAAAATGATGATGCAATTTCACGCCACAATTATTTTGGATTGTATGTAAAAACATATATAAGGAATGGGACAATGTCCGATTATGACTAGCTAAGAATAATGATGGCCTACTCTTGACGTAATCCAATGCAATGTGGATTTATACAGCATGTAAATGTGATTGCAGCATCTAAATGTGATCCCAAGCTATGCAGTACCATTGGCAAGTTATTTTATCACGATGCAGTCAGTCACAGGTCTATCAGAGTAAGTTTGTGGGTCTTTATGTGAGTCTATGGGTCTCTGTGTGAGTCTAGGGGTCTCTGTGAGTCTATGGGTCTCTGTGAGTCTACGGGTTTCTATGTGAGTCTATGGGTCTCTATGTGAGTCTATGGGTCTCTATGTGAGTCTATGCGTCTCTGTGAGTCTGTGGGTCTCTATCTGAGTCTATGCGTCTCTGAGTCTACGGGTCTCTATATGAGTCTATGGGCCTCTATCTGAGTCTATGGGTCTTTATGTGAGTCTATGCGTCTCTGTGAGTCTGTGGGTCTCTATCTGAGTCTATGCGTATCTGTGAGTATATGGGTCTCTATGTGAGTCTTTGGGTCTCTTTGTGAGTCTATGGGTCTATATATGAGTCCATGGGTCTCTATATGAGTCTATGGGTCTCTATATGAGTGGGTATCTCTATGTCATAGACAGTGGAGCAGATAGAGGAAGGCTTTGAGCCTGGACCTGTACATGGGGCGGGGAGTCGACAGCTGAGACTGATGGGTGGGGGGGGGGGCAATTACCCTAATTAGTCTTCAAATGGGTGCCACAGAGGTGCACCCATTGATACAGAGATTGTTTTAATAAACTTGCACCATTGTTTCAAATTCCTGACACGTCGAACCGGCGACCTCTGAGGTTGCGCAAGCCCAGCGTGCTAACCGTTACACCGCTTCAGCAGCAGCAGCCTCCTCCTCTAATCTGGACAACGTAAGTCTCTTCAAATCTTCCTTTCCGATGGACCGCACGCGGCGAGAATGCCCGGCGCATCGCGATTCCTCGGGATGGATCTGGCACCATCGGCGTGCACGGGGGTGGTGGGGTGGGGGGGGACCCGCTTTCAAATGCGACCCCTCCAGGGATCACTTCTCTTCGCCTGGCAGTTCCACTCTTAATTGGTTCACGGTGCAATAGAGACGAGACTTGGCAGGGCCAGACGGGGATTTAACCTCCTGTTGATGATGGCAGCGATATCTGGAGCCCATGATGAGAAAAAGTGACTGGGGCCCGTGCAAAACTAAAACGAGATACGGATCAATGCGCTGTTCAGAGAAAGCGAGGTTTTTTTTTCTTCACGTGTGTGTGTGTGTGAGCAAGGCGATCGATTTGCAGGCAGCTGTACTTTAAAAATATATTTTTGGTGCAGCATGGTATTGAGGTTAAGATTTTCTATATGAATCGCCGCGATCATCATCACGATCATCATCTTGGTGAACTCTGGCCATTGCTCACTAGCATTGGTCGCGAGTGATGTTTTCGGGTTCACAGTGCAGAGTGCTAATAACTGGATAAGCGCCCCTCGTAAAATTCCATGACCAAGATCTGTCCACTGCTAGATGAAGGCCTCCCCAACCATACGGAGACGGACTTCACTTATTTTTTGCGTGTGAAAGCGGTGAGGTTAATATTATTGAAAGTAATATGTCATAATAAGAATAGTAATCTAATTTAGAGACCCATTTGTCAATCCACTGTTGGATGAAGGCCTCCCAAGACCATGTCAGTTGTGGGGATTATTTGACCATACTTCACCAATGCCTGTCAGTGAAATGGTGTAAATGCTTACCCCGAGCTCTCATACTCTGATGGTGCATTGTCTTTGAGTTGTACGCCTTTTGGCGTCATCTGGTCCAACCCATGTGAGACTAGGCTCTAAGGAAAGCTGTCTCGGGTGTGGACCAATCAACTTCAAGGACAGTGCATACATTATCAGAGTTATGTTTTTTGTTTGCATTATGACTGCAGGTATTGTGGTCTATGCAAACATGACTCCTCGTAAAAAAGGTGTCAGTTTTGTTGCCAGATAAAAGGGTAATAAAACCAATTATCATGGGAGCACCTGTCCACTTTTTTCCCTCTTCATTGCCCGCTGCCTGGGCCGATCTGGCCTGTTGGCCCTGGTGCAGTTACACCGCCTGCACACGTTTGATATCTTCGACACTGCTTGAGGCCTGTGAGGCTTTCCCCCGGTAAATAATTGCCATTATTATTATTATTCTCATATGTGTGTAGTGAGAGAGGGGAATAGGCTTGACCTCTCATGCAATCCAGAGGTCCCAGGGTTGTTAAGAAAGGTCAGGAATGTGTGATGACAGGAAGGAGAGGTACAGGCATGGACGTTATTTATAACCAGGTGAGAGCCCATCGAGACTAAGTCTTACAAGGGAGACCTGGATGAGAATACAAATTAATACGTACATACGTACATACATACAAACGATCTGTGCATCAATAAAGAAGAACACCTGAATTTTTTTAAATGTAAAGCTTTCATGACTGCAGGGATTCATATTCTTGGTTCTTTCGGTAAAGTCACGTAGAAGGGAAACAATAAAATAATAAAAATATAAAACAATACAATTCTCACGACGTTTCGATTGCAACCAGAAAATTTTCTTGCTGCGGGTTTCACACCTGATGATGATTGCTTGTGTTGCAATCGAAACGTCGTGAGAATTGTATTGCTTTATATTTTTATTATTTTATTGTTTCCCTTCTACGTGACTTTACCGAAAGAACCAAGAAAACTGAAAAAATGTAAGAATAGATGAAAGTAATATGTCTCAGCAGCTCCAATTCCTTTTGACAAACATGCGAACATGCTGTCTGGTCATGCCCAGATGTTCGGGAAAATATAAATAATAACACCGTACAGCTTAACACGTAGGCTTTCGTGACCAATATTATTCATAATCAACGTTTTTGGGTTTAGATCGCGTTATTTATAAATGTGTCGTAACCCTCCACCACCCGACACGGCCAATCAGCAAAAAAGTGGCACGTTGACAAAAGACAAATAGTTCACTGCTTTAGCCCACCGGTGTGTTGAAGAGGGAAACCACAACATTTACAATTTTTGAGTACGACTTTTCGCTGGTAATTGCATCCAGCATCATCGGGCAATTCGCCAGAATGGTGATGCTGGATGCAATTACCACACAACCGGTGTGCTGTACTAGTAACGAATTGGCACGTTCTGTTTACGTGACAAACCTTACTCATTTGATGTGTTGGGTGGTTGCGGGTTTAACGGCACATTTATATATTTACGCGCTCGAACCAAAAAAATCTGTATTAAGCATGATATTGGTTAAATTTTGATTTAAAGCTTTCGTGACTGCAGGGATTCATATTTCTGGTTCTTTCGGTAAAGTCACGTATTTTATTATTTCCCTTCTACGTGACTTTACCGAAAGAATAAGAATATGATATTGTTTACACTATGAGACCTCCTTTACCAGTGGCAAAATATAGTAGTAGGTTTTTACCCTTTAAACTGGTACAAAAACTGACACCTTTATACAAGGCATCATACTCTGATAGTGCGCTGTTTTTGAGTTGTACGCCTTTTGGCGTCATCTGGTCCAACACCAATGGAGACTAGGCTCTAAGAAAAGCTGTCTCGGGTGTGGACCAATCAACTTCAAGGACAGTGCATATCATTATCATTATCAGAGTTAAATTTCGATTTAAAGCTTTCGTGACTGCAGGGATTCATCTTCTTGGTTCTTTCGGTAAAGTCACATAGAAGGGAAGTAATAAAATAATAAAAATGAAACATAATATATTATATTATTATTATATTATATTATATATTATTGTATTATGTTTTATTTTTATTATTTTATTACTTCCCTTCTACGTGACTTTACCGAAAGAACCAAGAAGATTATCAGAGTTGTTTCTTTTTGTTTGCATTTTAACTGCTTGTGTTGTGGTTATTGCAAACATGATGCCTTGTATAAAGGTGTCAGTTTTTGTACCAGTTGAAAGGGTAGAAACCTACTACAATATGATATTGGTCGTGAAAGCCTAGTACGTGCTAAACTGACAGTACTTGTTGTAGGCACGGTGGGGTGGCCCGTGCAAGCACTGGCGACTGTCATGGCTTAACCCACCGCTTAGCTTCTGAGAGCGGATGAGATCTGGCGCATTCCGGGTGGTCTGGCGGTCGGCATGTTTCAGGATATATCGCGAGCCATGACTTGGCATACTCATTCGAGTGAAAGTCACTTCCTTTTGTCAACCTCGTTCAGGTTGTGAGTAGAATTTCAATGTGTTTATTCTGGATGCATTTGCCAAGTTTGGAATGTTTTTAAATATCCCATTAATTTAAAGTTAATTGATGTTACTCAGGTTGCCCCTGTGTTTCCACGCGTCTTGGTGGTTTTTTTTCAATCTCCTGGCTAAAAATAAAACTCAAAGAGCGCCCTTCTCTGCGCCGCGTACGCAGAGCGCTTTGCACACGGCAAGGGCCGTGCATCCAATCTCAACGCGTTCGAGGGGCACCCCCGGTGGCAGCGGTCTCTGTGTTGGCACAAGGTGACTCAGCAGCTGGTCTTCAAGTGGGCGTCAGTTCGCCAGTGGCAGGCGACGAGTGCCGCTGTGCGAAACCTAACTGCCTTGTCGTTTTGTTACCGCGTAATTTTCGCCGTTTAATTTTCTTTTGTTGCGAAATGACAAATTTGGACCGTGATTTCGGCGCACAAAGGCTTTCTCGTTTCGAATGACGCCGGGGCTTTTTGAACATCCACCGCGCAGGAGACGGGCGCTTAGGTTTAAATAAACGACGCTCACTGGCTGCGACTTGCCCGACTCTAAAAATATAAGGAACATAGCGTACCAATTGGTGTAATGCTTCCCCTTTATCCAAGGGCAAACGAGCATAAACACACTCACCCGGGGACCCCTTTTAGCAGCCAATTACCAAGATTAATAGAAGATACATTTCCGTTTCTCCTCTGTCTGGTGTTGGGACTTTTCTCTAAGTGGGAATGCCAGCTCCAATGCCTACATTTAAAGCTCGACAGCACAGGTTATTGTGAACATGTACAGCCCTTTTTCAATCCACTGCTGAACGAAGGCCTCCCTAGCCGATACCGCCAATTACGAACAATTGGGGGTGGGGACCAAGAGGGAAGCAATGGGAGCGATCACTCCCTACCCCTTTAGACCCTGAAAATGAGTATTTTATTTATATTTTTGAGATGAAATATTTTTTTTGTAATATTAATTTAAGCCCCCATTACATAGCTTGATATTTTGGGATCACCCCCCTCCACCCACCATACTGAGAAGTTTCTAGATCTTTTTTTTTTCATCATGAAGGTTGTTTGAACATACTTCACCACGCTGGTCATTGTAGCGTGGTGGGCCAGGAGGAGAAGTTTGGATATCACTCACCACTGATGTTAGCCATGCTCAGGTAATACCAGGTAAGGCCCACTGGAGCTATACAGCTATTTTTTTAGAAGCGCCCTGGACGCAAATGATAGCTCAACGAAGTGGCTTATCATCAGGTGGAAATTTATAGCAGCCAAATACTCTAAACAAATGTTGATTCTAAATGTCGGGGGAAAAACCGGAAGACTTGGAGAAAAATCCACGTGACCACGTTGAAGAGAGACACTCAAACTCCAAATTTTCAGCAGGCAGTCATGATCGTGATCGAACCCACGACCTCCTAAATACCAGGCGAGGGAGTTAACATCTCACCACCGTGGCGCCCTCAGGTTGCCGGATTGATAGCGCAGCGTGCAAGCCACTGCGCCAGCACTCCACTGCACAATAACAACAACAACAACAAAAACGGCTTTTGTTTATCCAGGAAAGCCTCACTGAGTCTCAAGACTTTTTTTACAGGAGGGTGCTGCTACATTGGGACGTTTGGCCATGAATTCCATTCGCGATGAGAGTTTGCCACCACCCGTGTGGGAGGAAATCTGAGAGCCCCGGAGAAAACTCATGGTGCGTACTGTGCAGTTTGCTACCCGCTCTGCCATGAGTGTTCCCCTCTCAAGGGTTATTGCAGTGTATGCGGGCTGCAAAATTGGCGAATGCTCAATAATGTTTTGTCCCTTTGATTTGCGTCACATCTTTGTGCGCGATGTGCAGTGCGATTATCTATTTGTTCTTTGGGTTTTCTAGGAATTCGATTGGGACAGATTATTGTGACCCAGGTCAAAATAGCCTCTTTATGCTCCACAAAAGGATGGGCAATATTGTGAAATGGTCAAAGTGATTTCCTTCTCAAAGGATAATTCATGCTGTGCTCATCTCGTGGTTACGGCCCTAAGCCAGTTTATATAATGCACATTCCTATGACGGGGTGGGGGTGAATTCCTCCATAGGGCAACCAATGTTGACGTCTCCACGCACGACGGCGCTCATCACCAAACAGTAGTTCGGCAATGACCGATGAGTCCTCTGTTGCGTTGGCCTATATTTACGTGACTAGATTCGAGATGTTCGCTGATCCAGTAACGCTCAAGCGCCGTGTGCATGTGACACGTTCGGTCACGGCTATGGGTCTCTTCAACGCTTTCCAACCGCGGTTTAAGGTATCAATGCATTTGCTCTGTTCGTCTGTCACGGGGTGGCAGCGTGGTGATGCTTGTAAATGGGGCCCTATATTTAGCAAGCTGTAGGGTGAAGTTGCGTTGCTATTTGGAACTTGCTCCTTTTCAAAAAACGGGCCACATTAATCGAAGCGTTATTGCCCAAAACTTGCAGGCACGGTGACGACAACTCTCGTAAAGATGATCTCACCGTGAACTCAACTTTAGTGACAAGTTACGTTAAATACTTAAATGTAACATTGGCTCATAATCGGTTAAATAGGCAAAATGGATAGACGTAGGATAACGTTGTTCTATCAACTGGCTCCATTTTCGTCAACTCGTTTGCCATTATGAGAAGAATTCTGGCAATAGACCTGCTCCTCTTGGCACGTGAACACCACACACACTCGCCGCGTCCATTCTTACATTGCAGCGGCACCGACACAAGCACTCGTGAAGACAAACGCACGTTGAAAGGCGCCATGTAAGCGTGTGGAGCAAGTCCGTGAAAAAGCCACGCGTTTGCATTATTTTGTTGTTGTTAAGCTTCCATAGCTGTCAACCCGTACGGTTTACCCGTATTTTGTACAGGGAAATTGAGTTTTCAGGTCCATACGGCGTGCAGCCGTTTCAGTACGGGCCAAAAAAAAAAAATTTTGTTTATTTGTTTGTGTTTCTCCCTTGTAATACGACTTTGTCGGATGAACGTTGAGATTAATAAGGGGCACGGGGTGACTAATAAGGTCTGTGTTGGTCTGTAATAAGGTGGGCACTGATAAGGGGTCGACAGGTATGTACTTCTTTTTTGTGGGTCTTTTGGCTGATGCTGGTTGTTCGTGTGTTGTTTACACCCGTTGTGATTATGTTTTTGTTTACCATTGATATCAGAAAACCCTGCAATGTAAAACACTTTTTTTATCGCGTAAAATATTTGAAAGGAGTACATGCAAGAAAGATAATCTGGCCAGGTGGCCTAGCGGTAGAGCTCATCATCCCTCTGTGGTCGATAAAATGAGTACCTCTTTGATAGGATGTCAACAATGGTTGTCCTATGGATATACTCGCCCCCGCCATCAGAATGCGGAATTTCCACTCACTGGCTCAGGGCTTTAAACAAGGCGTAAGCACCCAAGCTCAATGCTCATTTTAGCAGGAAATCACTTGGACTTAAAATATATAAATAAATGGAACATTCAGTATTAGGGTTAGGAATTGGAATGGTGAAACATTTGAAAGTTAAATATTCTGCATTGACGCTTGAGCCCACACTTTGTAATGATCCACCGCCACGGATCATTAATGCGGTAAAGTGGTGCGCGATATCCCATCTCTCAGGGGAGAGTGGGGGATAGGGACATGGAATCAATGTGGTCGGCGGATCGTTATTATACAGCTTTTGCGTCAAATTAGGACCCATTTATTTAAGGGGCGTGGGCCACAATTGGGAGATGTCATCTTCCTCGCCGGGTATGCAAGAGGTCGGGGGTTCAATCCCGACCCTGACACCTGCTGTATATTTGGAGTTTGTGTTTTCACAAACATGCGTTTAGATTACTTTGATTATTTAGCTGCTCTAAAATGTTTTCACGTGATAAGCCTCTTCATTGTGGCCAGGTCGCTTCTGAAAAGGAAGCTAACAACTCAGTGGGCTTTATCTGGTAAGATAAAACTAGTTTAGTATTGGTAGGAACCTCCTGGTTACACCAGCCCACAGGAGATTATTGTGTCCGTCGTGCAGGGAGGGGCTGGGTGGGGAGGGTGGGGCTGGGTGGGGAGGGGAGGGTGGGGAGGGGCTGGGTGGGGAAGGTGGGCAGGGACTGGGTGTGGAGGGTGGGGAGGGGCTGGGTGTGGCTGGGTGGGGGGTGGGAGGAGTGGGGCTGGGTGGGGAGGGGCTGGTCACCCCGTGGTGCCTTATAAAACTCAACGTTTAACCTACTCACGCCGGCTTGTGCCCACCCTCACAGTCGGGCATATTTGCGGAATACACCACGCCACTGTTGACCCTGGCCATTGACCGAGCAACCCAACGTTCCTACCAGCTCCCTCCGCAGGAATGTGTTTCAATTGTTTACCTTTCCAAAACTTCGCATTCCTATCGTGTTTTGTATTGTTTGGTGCTGTAACATTGTGTGTATGTAAGTTGAACTTCTTTTCCACCGTACGTATCCAACCATGCTAATCGGAGGTTCTGACCTGCCCCGAATTGGACATCTGTGAAAAAGAGCTTGATAGCTCATTGGAATGCTCCAGCATAAATAATTATTCAGATTCTGATCTGGCAGTTAGGTTCAAGCACGCCTCACTCTCCTGATGAGACACTCAATGTGGAAACTGGCCCGGAGCGTGCTTGTGTAGAGGTGTATTGGTACGGACGGGAAACAAACACAAGGGGCGTCGTTATGGCCGTACGCAGGGAAGGTGCTTACATCGACGTCCGCACCTGCCATCCCCCATCGATTGCTATATAAGGTGGTGAGCCGGAGGGCTCGGGGTCGAGTGTTAGCTTTAACCAGCGAAGATTGAAGACCAGCTAGAATAGGCCCTGGAACTCCCCTGGCTCGCTGCCCTTGTCAGGACCGACTGGTGAAAGCCAGTGGCGTGGCCCCGAGAGCCCAGACCGAGGTTCTTATAAGAGCCGGTCTGGAGACTCAGGGCGCCGTAATTCCAGCTTAACCAGGGCTAGGATAGATAGCCTCCCCTAGCTCTGTAGTGGAGGACCTGGGAGTAGGCTAGCCGGGTTAGACGTTGGGTCTCCCTGTTAGACGGGTAAAGGGGCCGATACTCCTTCGAGTGTTGTGTATCCCCGTCTCTGTAAATACGTTGGTGTTAATAAATAAGTGTGCCTCCAACTACGTCGTCCAAGCCTCCTGCAACTTACTACACTTGTATTGAACCAATGCTGCTGGAATGATCCACTCCCAGAAAAGCCACGTGGCTAATGGGGTGTGCACTTTATTCCTTGATTCTTTGCTGTGGAGGGCCACATATGTGACGGGGGGCGAATTGTTTGTGTATTTATTTTGTTTGGATGATGTAGATATGCTCCTCAATGTTGCGCCGCGCTCATTCTGCGGCCGTCTGGAACGCTCTTCCGATATTGGGAAGTCACTGGGAGCTATGTATTTTTAATTCGAGATTGAAAATGAATTTCTTTAGAACTGCTTTTATGTGTTTGGTTCGTTGTCCTTCCCCCGCACCTCCGATTCGCGCGGTTGGCTACGTACGGTGCCAAAGAAGTTCAACATACACATTACCATTGGTAATAATAAACAGTAGGCCAGACACATTGAGGTGGCACGAGATGGGCATAGAGTGATGAACATGCCTTTTGTCAAACCACCAGCTATCCTAGATTTGAAGCTTTCGTGACTACAAGGATTCATACTCTTTGGTTTTTTCGGTAAAGTCACGTAGGTGACTTTGGCTATAACGGTTCCACTTGAAGACGGAAGCTTGTGTTGCCTCCGAAACGTCGTGATTTAATTGAGTTGTTTTCATTCATTTTATTTTTTACCTACGTGACTTCACCGTCTATCCATTTACACATTACCCATAACCCAAACCACCGGCAGATCTTGGAGGTTAGGAAGATTGAGCTTGGTGAGTGCCTGGGTGTGGGTGACCATCTGCACCAGGGCTGGCCAGGTGTTGCATGCGCAGGTGGTGTCCAGGGGATGTCACTGCTGAGTGTCACCCTCACCACTCGTCTCCTGGGCTTCCCCGGTTTCCTCCTCCCACACGAAGCCAAACTCTCATTGCAAATGGAATCAGCCAAACATCCCAATTTATCTTCTTGGTTCATTCGGTAAAGTCACGTAGAAGGGAAATAATAAAATAATAAAAATTAAACATAATAAAATTGTATTATTTCCCTTCTACGTGACTTTACCGAAAGAACCAAGAAGATGAATTCTAGATTTGAAGCTTTCGTGACTGCAATGATTCATATCCTTAGGTTTTTTCGGTAAAGTCACGTAGGTAAAAACATTAAAAAGTAAAATAAAATAACAATCACGACGTTTCAGAGGCAACACCAGCTTCCGTCTTCAGGTGGTACCGTCACAGCCACGACAGCTGTATCAAGTAAATGAGAGATTTCAGGAGTTACCACTGCGTTTATATAATGGTTGGAGAAGGTGGTGGGGCATGGGCCGCATCTTTATTATTAATATGGTAAGGTGAGGCTTGAGACTAAGAATAGACTGCATAACAAAGGCTGAGCCTTATGGAGAGGTGCGGTTTGTGACTCAACCTGTAACAGGGAGACCACCACTAAACATGGTAAAACAGTAATGGTTGTCTGTCAAATAAGATTGGCAAATAAGTGTAGTTAAATATTTTTTGCATGGTTAATCACATCTTTCCAATGATTACTCAGTTTGTAACCGTCATCACGGTTGAAATTATGTCTGTGTTTGTATATTTGTATGGCTTCGTGTACAAACCTTTGATGGTAGCCAGGAGGTTTGCAGAGAACCTTGGTCTCGGAAAATACAATTTCATGAGAGCCCACCGAGTTGTAGCAATGATCGGCAACGGCCGAAGAATCAGTTCTGCCGTGTTTCAGATCTGACTTGTGCTCGCGGTCACGATCAGAAACATGACGTTTCGTTTCTCCAATGTAGTGATTGCTACATTGGAGAAACGAAACGTCATGTTTCTGAAACGTCGTAGTGATTGCTACATTGGAGAAACGAAACGTCATGTTTCTGATCGTGTCCGCGAGCACAAGTCAGATCTGAAACACGGCAGAACTGATTCTTCGGCTGTTGCCGATCATTGCTACAACTCGGTGGGCTCTCATGAAATTGTATTTTCCGAGACCAAGGTTCTCTGCAAACCTCCTGGCTACCATCAAAGGTTTGTACACGAAGCCATATAAATATACAAACACAGACATGATTTCAACCGTGACGGTTACAAACTGAGTAATCATTGGAAAGATGTGATTAACCATGAAAAAAATATTTAACTACACTTATTTGCCAATCTTATTTGACAGACAACCATTACTGTTTTACCATGTTTAGTGGTGGTCTCCCTGTTACAGGTTGAGTCACAAACCGCACCTCTCCATAAGGCTCAGCCTTTGTTATGCAGTCTATCTTAGTCTCAAGCCTCACCTTACCATATTAATAATAAAGATGCGGCCCATGCCCCACCACCTTCTCCAACCATTATATAAACGCAGTGGTAACTCCTGAAATCTCTCATTTACTTGATACAGCTGTCGTGGCTGTGACGGTACCACCTGAAGACGGAAGCTTGTGTTGCCTCCGAAACGTCGTGATTTTTATTTTATTTTACTTTTTAATGTTTTTACCTACGTGACTTTACCGAAAAAACCAAATAAGATGAATCCCTGCAGTCACGAAAGCTTTAAATCGAAATTTATCCCAATTTATAACAACGGATTATTGAATCCATCTGTGCAGACTGATATCCCCTTTTATGCTTGGTGTTTTTTTTTTTGCGTGTTCTCCGCTTTACCTCCTCCCACACGAATCCGAACCAATCATTACTCGAGGTATTTATAGTCAAACATCACAGCATCCTCCTGAAAAAAAAATCAAGTCTGGAGATTCAGCGATGCTTCTCCTGAGCAAATAATTACCGTTGTAATGATACGGGACTCATCATTGGGATGGAATTTCAAATCCTTTCCCACTTGCTCAACAAGCAAATGATATTCCGCTGTTAACAGTACATTCTGTTCAACCTCTGCAAGCTGGTTAAATCGTTCAGGTAGCGCTGATTTAAATTCCATTTGTTTAATTTTAACAGGAGGATAATTTTAGCCACGGAGTGCCTTGATATTTCTATAGAAGATGAGTGCACGCGTCGTGAGGGCCCCTCGCCACGTCGTGGGGGTCGTGGGGGTCATTCGACCATACTTCACCACGCTGAAGTTAAGCTGGCTAGATTGTTTGCTGTAATTTATTTCTCGGAAAGATTGAAAATAAAATGTTTTTCATCGTAATTAATGTTAATGATGGGTAGAATGATACATCGATTCGTCAATTAACATTCATTTTTAAGTCGTACTTAATGAATGGTGGGGTTAGTTGTAGTGATGGTGTTGGTTGTGGTGGTTGTTGTAATAGTGAAGGTCATGGTAATGATGGTAGTGGTGATCGCGGTGATGATGATGATGAGGTTGTGGCGGTGGTGGAGTTGGCGACAGTGCGATTACGGTGATGGTGATACTGAAAATTATGATGACGGTGGTGGTGATGGTGGTGCTCATGATGATGGTGGTGGTGGTCGTAATGGAGATGATTGCCACGGTGATGTGGGTGTGTATGTGCGTATGTATGTATGTTGAAATTCTTTCATATGTAGCCAACCATGCTAATCGGAGGTGTCGAAGTGTGTGTGAAAAGTGATGTTTGGAGATTGATCTCAGAACACGTCTCAAAAAAATTGTCTTGAGAATCATTTGAGGCTCTCTTGTATAAATAAGTGGCACAGCCAGCACTTGACGAGTATGGTGAAATGATCTCCGATGCCTTCTCCCGGTTAGGGGAGGCCCTCATCCAGCAGTGGACTTGAAAGGGTTGTGCATAAATAGAAAAACCCATCATCATTACAGTCGGTCGGTCACATTTTTATTTTTGTGTTTAGTTTGTTGTCCTTCTCCCGCACCTCCGATTAGCACGGTTGGCTACTTGTGGTGCGAAATAAGTTCAGCATATTTTTCGATTTAAAGCTTTCGTGACTGCAGGGATTCATCTTCTTGGTTCTTTCGGTAAAGTCACGTAGAATGGAAATAATAAAATAATAAAAATAAAATATAATAAAATAATTCTCACGACGTTTCGGCCACAACGCAAGCAGCCGTCCTCAGGTGAAGAACAGCTCTGTCGAGAAGACTCAGCCGTCCTCAGGTGAAGAACAGGTCTGTCGAGAAACAGAGTCTGCTTGCGTTGTGGCCGAAACGTCGTGAGAATTATTTAATTATGTTTTATTTTTATTATTTTATTATTTCCATTCTACGTGACTTTACCGAAAGAACCAAGAAGAAGTTCAGCATACATACGTACGTGCTGAAATTTACCCTGATGGTGGCCGAAGATAAGAGGACCACAATGGATTTCTTCAGGAAATGCTGATGGTTTTAGAACATGTGCTAAGGCTGTGTGCTTTTTACTAACCCTTGTGTGATGCCTGAACCTCATGGTTTTCTAGCCTGCACTGTTATTCTGTTAAGATGATTATGGGTTTTTTTTTGTCATTTACAGATGTGATTGTTGTTGGCATTGGTCAAGCTAATGGGTGGAAATAATTTGGTTGAAGTGAGCATTTGGTGACTATACGGTGGTGATGAGTCATATAAAGGATGAAACCGGTGCACAGTTATCTATCACTGCTGCTGCCAGTTGATTACATTTGCTCAAATTTACTTTCATTGACGCCAAAGACCAGATGAGGACAATGCAGTGGTTCAGTAAATTCTGATATTTTTGCATAATCCACAAAGGCTGTGTGCTGTTATCATCTGAACCTCATGGTTTTCCGGCCTGCACTCTTATTCATTTTTGGCGATGGCTTTTGCTCTTTCCGCCTGGTCATGGCATCGTCTTTGTTTTCGCGATACCCTTTCAGACTGATCAATGTGCTCAGGAGCAAAACAATTGATGAGTGGACAATAAAGTATTATTGCCGCAACCCATTGGTTCCGAGGGCTTTCTGGGGATAAATAATTTCAGCGGCATTGATTCAGTACAAGCAAACTCTGGACCAATTTAGACATGCAGCGGTGTCTCATTAGCAGCGCCAGGCATGTTAAGAAAGATGGACAATGCCTGGAAAGTCACGGAACGCATATATATTGCCATTTTTGCGCCGTAGTATTATTGACGCCTGTGCTGAGAGTTGTTGTTCTTTGTACTTGTACACCACTGCCAAATGCAATACAATAACGAAACCTATTTATAATAAACAAAGAATGCAACACATCCGTAAAGAGTACTGTGGACTTCAGATGTAAAAAAAAAACATAATAAGCAACGTTTTGGGAAATGCCCCTTCTTGAAAGCACTGTGAAAAAGGACTTCATAAAGCTCATCGGATTTGTGCTGGATAAATGGAGATTCTGATTCTGACATGGACAGAGAGACGAGAGTTAATAAGGGTTGGAGACTGCACTTAATACTACGGGGTTCTGGTGAGAATTACATTTAGAAAAATGTCGGCTATTAGATGTTTTTTTCTTTCTTCATTTTAAGGCGACAACGTTATTGACGAGCATGTTGAGTTTCTTATTTTCGTTAATTGTTCTTGTTGTACCGCTGCCAACGCAGCAGCAGCATTACCAAATAATATGTTCAGCCGTGTAGAGTTTGTTTTATTTTTCGATTTAAAGCTGTTCGTGACTGCGGGGATTCATCATCTTGGTTCTTTCGGTAAAGTCACGTAGAAGGGAAATAATAAAATAAAAAAAATAAGACTTTACTGAAAGAACCAAGAAGATTTGTTTCATTTTGTCATGGTGCAGCAGTTCGCACACCGAACTCTGAACCTACACTGACCTAAATTCAATTCCTGGCCATTGCAGTTGATATTTTATTTTGTGTCTTACACTCTGAGCGCGCGACGATCGCTGAAGCTTACAGATTAGTTAAACGTGTGTCTGTGTGTCTGTGCATTATCTTCCCGCTTGTCTGCAATGACAGGCGTCAGCTGTATTGACAGACTGCTAGCGGCATGGGACCTGCATGTAATATACAATATTTCACCCTGTCCTGAGTTGAGTACTGTATTCTCTCCCCAGAGTCTAGGTCGGAGAAGGGGGGGGGGCGGTAGGTGGGGAGAGGTGGCGGGGCGGGGGTATAGGAGGGTATCACTTCATTATATTACACAAATGATCTGCTGATGCTGCTGCTGCTGCTTTGCCAGTGGTGTACATGTGTAACGATACCTGACAAACGTTCTGCGATTACTAAGAGCCTTTAGTGTGGACATTAACACTATTTCGTTAAGCTGTCAATTCTGGCCAGGTTTCAACAGAGCTATGTAGCTCAGTTGGCCTTATTACCTGGTAAAATAAAAAAATAGTTTAAGTTAAGTTCGTTATATAACAGCGGCCTTAAACAGAAAAAAGGATATACTGTGTTTATAACGTGTGGCCGTTTCGGGCAATGCCACTTCTTCACAGCACCTAGAGAGGCATCTTTTTTTGCCTCTTTTTTAAGGCAGGGTCATTCACGAATTTGTTGAGGTTTAAAAACAAATTATATTACAGATTGGAGGGGGGGGCGGTGCTCGCAAACTATAGATCTAAATCCCCAGTGGACCGGGCAAGTAGCCAATGTGATTAATGTTGACAACATAAAGTATTTGTAATTATGAACACGTATATTGTTTTAACTGTTAAAATAATAGCGAGAGTCTATGACAAGTGCTAAACAAAATGGATTTAGGTGTTGCTGAGTGCAGATAGACACACTATACCCGAAGTATACAATTCCACATGATGCTAAGCCACTTCGTTGAGCTCTCACTCGTGACCAGGTCGCTTCTAAAGAACGAGCTGCATAGCTCAGTGGACGTTACCTGTTGAAATAAAAATAAATAGTTGAGAATAGCATACACTGATATCATTTCATATTTCACATTTGCAGCACGGGTACCCGTGCATTGATCTCAAACGTGGACGCTGCTGCTACAGTGTAACGGTTAGCGTACTGCGGCCGCAATCCAGAGGTCACCGGTTTCGCTCGTATCTCCCGGCGTGGCGGCTGAACTGACGGTGCACGTTTCTTAGCTCCTCCACCACCGCCTCTGTCCACCCTGCAGCGTTAAAGTGTGCAGCCACAGTCATCAAGTCACTGCGGTGAGGCAAAGTGTGGGTACTCTGGCCTCTTCCACGGCGTAGGGTAAAATATGTGCTCAGAGATTCCTCTAGCGGTTGCACGAGTGAGAAATTGCACGATGCTGCGCCTTTACCCACTCCAGTACATCTCAGACTGGTCCTGTCCAAAGCAGCCTGAACTCAACAATTTTACTGGTAGGAACATCCTGATTACACCAGCCCACAGCGGATTATTGTGTCCGTCCGTCCGTCCGTCCGTCGTGCATCCAAAGATGGGAGGGGTGGGGTTGGGTGGAGAGGGGAGGGTGGGGAGGGGCTGGGTGGGGAGGGTGGGAAGGGGCTGGGTGGGGAGGGTGGGGAGGGGCTGGGTGGGGAGGGTGGGGCTGGGTGGGGGGTGGGAGGGGTGGGACTAGGTGGGGAGGGGCTGGTCACCCCGTGGTGCCCATATAAAACTCAACGTTTAACCTACTCACGCCGGATTGTGCCCGCCCTCACAGTCGGCCATATTTGCGGAATACACCACGCCGCCGTTGACCCTGGCCATTGACCGAGCAACCCAACGTTCCTACCAGCTCCCTCCGCAGGGATGTGTTTTAGTTTTACACGGCTAGGCCCACTAAGCTATATAGCTCTTTTTCAGAGTGACCCGGCCACAAGCGATGGCTCAACGAAGTGGCTTATCGTCATCGTGTAGGAAATTTATCGCAGACAAATACCCTAAAACGCCTGCTTCTAAATGTGGAGAGAAAAACCAGAGGAACCGGATAAAAGATCCGCGTAACCACGGCGAGAGAGACACGCAAACTCCAAATATACAAGAGGCAGGGTTGGGGTCGAACCCACGACTATCCTGTATACCAGGCGAGGTAATTAACATCTCCTAGCCACCGCGGCGCAGCTGACACCGCTGTTGCTGCACGGCGCTTGGCATTCCGTGGTTGTACGAATCTCAGTGGAATCGGTCTCCCTCAGTTATTACACTAAGCTGTCACACTCCGGCACAATAAACCTACAGCTGTGCGCGTGTGCGCGCGTGTGCGCGCGTGTGTGCGTGTGTGCGCGCGTGTGTGCGTGTGCGGGGAGCGGTGGCGCTGCGGTTCAATCATGAACCCGGTGACCCGAGTTAGATTCTCGCCGATGGCCAACATCGGTGATGAATATCTGAACCGGTCACGCGCCTCCCCTAGCTCGACTCAACCTTAAATTGGTACCTGGTAACGTGTGTAAATGTCAGCATTGGGGTGAAACAGAGGCGGTCGGGCATGGTGCTCACCACCTACCCCCTCGTGTGCCATGCCGGCTGCTATAGGTGCTGGCTAACAGCACTTGACCCAACGGTCTGTGAGGCTATGCGGTGGATCTTTGCCTTTGTACATGTGTATGAGTGCCGGGGGAGTGGTGGTGCAATGGCTCGTGCGCTTTGCTACAGACCCGGTGACCTGCATTTGATTCCTGGTCACGATTCACGTCAGCCGCGAGTGACATCCAAACCAATCCTCTTTGCCGACCGGCACGAACCGAGCTTGCGAAGTATGGTCAAACAACTCTCCGCGACGCTGAGGGGGGGATTCCTACAATGGTGGACTGACGGCGGGCTGGTCATAAACCTACCAATTACACACTCGGCTGGTGCCGAAGAATAAGCAACATCAACTGTGAGCTTGCGTCAATTTCATAGCCCGAGATGGAACATGCCCATTGTGTGTCCGCCACACGTAGTAACAACACACAGCCCAACGCTTCTGTGAGAGACATATATTCTCAACACTGGCTTGGCGGAGGGCTGCAGTCATTGTACCCTGCAGCACATCTAACATGAGAGGTAAGCCATACACAAGAAAATATAATCTTGACCTTTGTCTGGCTGGCCCTTCAATATTTCAGGAAGAGATGTCTTACCCTGCAAGCAATGTACCGCCGCGCGCCCGCCTGACCTACATATAGGGACGCGGAATAACGCCGCGGTGTAAAATTATTCAGACACCTATAAATTATGAACGCTGCAATTATATCGGTGCGCGCACGCACATGTGTGTGCACGCACGCACGCACATCAGCAGGAATGTAGGGAGGCCTGCTATGTTACAGTTGTCAAAAGGATCAACTTTGCCAGGCATGGGTTGTACCCAATGTCAGATTGCATTCAGTATTTGCCCAAAGTCAAAGTGATTTCTCTTTTTGCTGAGCCACGGGTGGAAATTCCAAATCTCTATGGTGGGGGGCGAGGATTAGAACTCGGAACCTTCGGATTGCGAGCCACTTGCTCTACCGCTGAGCCACCTGGCTGCAATAAATTCTACGAAGCGTGCACGCAATTTTTATTTTATTTTGGATACAGACCAGATGGAAATATTTTTTGTAAGCGAATTGGCGGAGGCGGCTGCGATATCAACCACAACATTACATTGCCATGTTACCTACACATTTTGTACTTATCATCGGAATCCGTGCGATATGTGCTCAACGAACTACCATATAAATTGACGTGAAATTTATTGTAATTTTTGGGGGGCCCCATCTGGGTTTGGGGCCTGTCCGGTATGCTCATCAGTAATACCCCCTTACCCCCCTCTTGTCAGGCATGTGTACGCAGGCAGGCACGGCACACACGCACGCACAGGAACATATGGACACATGCGTACAACACACGGCGTCTGCAAAACGACGATGAATAAACATTTACGCAATTACAACGGCGTGCTTATGAAGTGCTGCTGTGGCACAATGAACCACAGCTGCCCGAGTGATGTGCTGATAGTGCCCTCAAAGGAGAGCGCGCACTGTCAAACCAGGAGTCTCTCTTTCTCCTCACTCGCCCACTCCCTAGCTCCCTTACTCGCTCTCCCGCTCGCTCGCTCGCTCCGTCGCTCGCCCACTCACTCGCCCACTCGCTCACAAACCAGAAATCTGTAATTTTCACCGGAATTGTATCACTCCTGCGTCTGGGTTTGGCTGGGTGCTTGGGAGCGTGGATGTTTTATCCGGTATTGGATAGATCATGGCTGATGATGAATATAACGGTGATGTAATTTTGGGGAAGCATTTAAGCAGCGCTTTGCGCACTGCGTAGTGAACACCGCTGACTTGAGTTCCTTTCCTGACCACGGCCATTGTCTGTGGCGAGTGGCGTCTGAACCAGATTGGAGTACCTCCCTTTCACCAACCCGCACTGACCAGTGTGGTGAATTATGGCCAAACAACCCCAATGCCCGACACGTCATAGAGAGGTCTTCATCCAGCAGTAGATTAACCAAGAGCTATTGGAATGATTGCTACTTTACGCACATTTTTATCTCTCGTCTCCTTCGTGAATCATAGCAGAGGGCTGCACATCGTTGTTAATATTATCACATGTATCTAAGATATTTAATTGGCGTGGTGTGCGCTTGTACACGTTACTGTTTGCTACCTTTGGCTGTGTAGGGTGGTCGCAGGTCTTACGACACACATTTCGGCCAGATTATTCCGCGGCCCAACCCCCGAACGTCTACTACGAAGCATTATTACACCTCGTATGTAATTGGTCGGCGCAAACCCTGCAGCAACGAGAGACCGGCTACTTTCGCCACGGTGCCAAAAAAGATGTCATCGATTGAATTGTGAAAATCCGTTGAAATTGCCATGGTTATAGGGAGAGGGCGATGGCGGGGAGGATGGGAGGAAGAGTGGGGAGGTGGGGGGGCGGCCGTGGCGAGTCGTTCCATCCGAGAGTGACTTGGCTAGGCTTGAGCGGTGGCCGTCGAGGGGACAGAAGGGACGGTCCGTGCCCTGGCGCTGCCATCGCCGGCGTCGTTTTATAGCGGCGGCGGCGGCGAACGAGCGAGCCTCCTTTGTACCGAACACACCGTGTCCGTACACCCCCACCAGCCCCCCGAGTCCTGCGTTTTTATCGCCGCCGCAGCACCGAGGCCACACACAATGGCTTGGGATAGAAGAGTCGCAGCAACTAGACGGGGATTTTAGTTTGGACGCTTCCCAGCGTGGGTTGAAAGCGTCGATGCAATTGGCTCTGTCCCCGTCTGTGTAACGGGAGGATGCCCGATAAGACGACCCAAAGCTCGCTACGCTTGAGAACTCGGTTTAATCGCAACTCTATAGCTGCCTTTACGAGTCATTATTGATATGCAAGCCGGGTTGAGACCATCAACTCATTTGGACTTGAGAACATGGATTCGAACGCAAGATCTAGTATTCTAGTCAATCCCGCACCTCCGATTAGCACGGTTGGCTCTGTACGGTGCGAAGGAAGTTCAGCATACCATATGTACAAAGACCTCCATGGACAAACGCATGTTGTGAGGAGTTCTAGAATCCATGATGCGTGCGCATGATTTTTCTTCCTTGTTTTGTTGTTGTTTTAGTTGTTGCCAAGGCCATGGAACGAGCCAATGTGTCTTGACACAGACAGAACGCGGCTTCTCGTTAAGAGTTTGGCTCGGGCTTTGCGGTGGTGTAGCCGGGAGAATTGATGGGCCCAGCAAGCGCATAACGCGGGCAATTTTGCGCATGTGTCGTCTGCCAACACGAAATAACTTTTCACGTCCTTCGGTGAATGTTTGTTTGGCCTGTTGGAGCAATGTCCCCCCCCCCCCCCCCCTGCAGAGATTGTTTAAGGCAGGCAAAACCCCCTGGGTCGCCTTCAATGAGCCTCATCAGCAGGGTGTGGCCCATGAAATGAATGCCGCTGCGTTGCCATGATGACATGGACAGGAGCAATCCACGGATGCTGTTTAGTGCAGTCATCATCATCGTCGTCATCAGCTTTGGTCGATCCACTGCTGGATGTAGGCCTCATCCAGCAGTGGATGAGGCCTACATCCGGTATTGGATAGATCAGCGTCTCTCGTGGCCACGCAAGTGGATCAATCCACGGATTCGCACCTGCCAAACGAGCTGATTTAATCGCTCCATCTCCACGTTGGACGTACTCACGGGCCGTGTTCTATTCCCTGCCACTCTGCTGTTAGTCTCGACCTGCCGGCTCCTATCCTGCCCAGCGATGCGTTCTGCCAAAGCCCCCCTTTCTATTTCCTAGCCGTCCATGCGATGTTACTCACCCGCGTATGTGTTCCCACGATCCGTGTGTTCCCATTGCCTGTCTCTCATCCAGCAGTGGCTTGACCTAAGGTGCTGCAAAACAGAATCATATTACTGCTACTACAGTACAGCAGTAAAATGCTGAATCAGAATCAGCCATGGTCAGTCCACTGCTGGATGAAGGCCTCCTCAAGCTACCCGCCGCTGCCACCTCTCACGATCCCGTGATGTGACAAGCCATCCGGCTCTTCGAATGATTTCATCGCTCCATCTCCTCGTCCATCGTGCCCTCTAGCCGTGACTACTCCTGCCCGAGCCCACTCGCTTCCCTGAATTATTTGGATGGTGTCACCAACATATATATGCTCTCCAATCCACGTTTCTCTTTCTGTCTCTCAATAACTCTCCCGTGCTTCTTTGCGCACTTTCCAGATGTTGCTGTTGTTGTATGTTTTGATCTTCATCACCAACGTGCGTGTTTGTAAGCAGGTTGTCACAGTGACTCGATCCGACCTCCTGGATCTTGTCCCGAGGTTGCTCGACGCTGTTTCAAGTGAAACGTCGCCAATCTAATCGCTCGCTCACTCACTCGCCTACTCACTCTCGCACACATTGATCCATACGCCATAGCAGCTCATGCTCGTATATTTACGCCGATTAAAAACGTTATCCTTTAGGCGCATTGCGGTGTTGCTTTTCAGCGGAGTTCCGCAGAGACATTGGCGGCGATGATTTTGCGCTGCCCGCGGGCAAAGAAGACGGACGCAGCTGTATTAAAATGTTAATTCGCACATCTGTAAAAACAAAGCCCAACTGCTTGTGGCTGCGTCGTCTTCCTTTATCGTTGTTTAATAAGCACTTGGAAAGCATGTGTACTCACCCAATATAGCTGGCGCAGAAATAATTGTGTAAGTCAACATGCGCTCACCGCACGTGTATATGTGTGTGTATAAAAAGCGTGCCTAAGTGCTGTTTGCAGCATTGGCAATGCAGTATTGTGTGATGTTAATACTGGTAGGAACCTCCTGGTTACACCAGCCCACAGGGGATTATTGTGTCCGTCCGTACGTTGTGCAGGGAGGGGCTGGGTGGGGAGGGGAGGGTGGGGAGGGGCTGGGTGGGGAAGGTGGGGCTGGGTGGGGAGGGTGGGGCTGGGTGGGGGGTGGGAGGGGTGGGGCTGGCTGGGTAGGGGCTGGTCACCCCGTGGTGCCCTTATAAAACTCAACGTTTAACCTACTCATGCCAGCTTGTGCCCGCCCTCACAGTCGGGCATATTTGCGGAATACACCACGCCGCCGTTGACCCTGGCCATTGACCGAGCAACCCAACGTTCCTACCAGCTCCCTCCGCAGGAATGTAATGGACAAAGTGGATGTATATAGCCACGTCGACGTGCCAGTGCATCTCGAGAAGCGGTGGAGGAGAGATGAGAGAGAGAGTCGGTCACAGGCAGAGGAGATGAGGAAGGTGTTGAGCCTGGGCCTTGAACTGGGGCCACAGCACGGGTGGCTAGGGGAAGGCAGTTCCAGACTGGGGGCAGCAGAGGAGAATGAGCGACCTGCCATCCATGTCCCCACGCTTCTTTGCGCCGAATTTTAATTTTTTTTTTCTGCGCATTTTATTCATGACCGTGTATCTGAACCACGCGTCATAGCAGGCAGTGCACACTGATTAAGCACATTGTTTTTTAGGCCACATGGCTAATTTGCTACCAACATGCTGTAGGTTTCGTTACCTCCACGATTCATGACCTGGCTGACACGAACAGGCAGCAGCATCATCAGCGGCATCATCATCATCGTCCTCGTCATCAGCAGCAGCATCGATTCACTCGTAGCCGAAGCAAACTCTTCTCAGGGTTCAGCCGAGCAGGGGGCACGGGGAGCAAAGATTCCCGCTGAATGTGGCCCCAGGTTTCAAGCTTTGAGCCCTCGGCAGCTTCCGGCTCTTACCGGTGACCCCGAACAGAATCAGAATCAGATACAACTCCCCCCTCCGACCCTCAGCATCAACCGTGGTCGCGGCAATATTCTTTCAAAGAGTTTAAAATGAGATTGCATTGTCACGTACGCTTAGGTCTGCAGCAACAACAAAACAACGAAACTATTGGCAGCAGGAGCAGCCTAGGAAATGAAGGTTGGCTTTGCGAGTCTGCGAGTGCCGTGAGGTCGAACGAGTGGGTGTTTTGATCGTGACCTTGAGAAGCGATATTCCGATGCAGCCTGTGTTGCCACCTTCCGCTAAGGCAGAGTGATCTCCTGCTCATCTCCTTTTACAGACCCGAGATGGTGGTGTGAAATTCCACATTCCTAAGACAACACTCCTGTGGATTTCCCCACAAGGTGGTACCTATTTTATCGGACCCGGAGGGGATGATGGGCTGAGTCAACGGGACTTGAACTTGGCGGCCTTCCGATTGCGAGCCGCTCGCTCTACCGCTACGACAACAAAAAATCTGGGGCATCTCTTTGCGAAGAAGAAGATCAGGAATATCTTGTCATCGTGGAAGGGGGGAGGACCCACGTGTGAACGTATCGTCTGGAGCGGTGGTGCGTTATTGTTATTATTTTTAATGCTATCACGGGACTGACAAGAGCCCTGCAGACTTCCATCGAGCCCCATGGACTCGCACAGAGACCCATCGACTCGCACAGAGATCCATCGATTCACACAGAGACCCATCGACTTACACACAAGATCCAGAGACTCACATAGAGACCCGTAGACTCGCATAGAGACCCATCGACTCGCACAGAGACCCATCGACTCGCACAGAGACCCATCGACTCACAGAGAGACCCATAGACTCACAGATAAACCCATAGACTCACACAGACCCATAGACTCGCACAGATAACCATAGACTCACACAGAGACTCATTGACTCGCACAGAGACCCATAGACTCACACAGAGACCCATCGACTCGCACAGAGACCCATCGACTCGCACAGAGACCCATCGATTTACACACAAGATCCAGAGACTCACAAAGATACCCGTAGACTCGCACAGAGACCCATTGTTCATCACGATGCCTGACATGTCGAGCCATGCGCTGAAGAAGCCTACCAGCACGTTGCAGTAAAACGTCAGACATCGAGCCAAACATCCCGTAGCGGTACAACCCAACACACGCATGGGAGAGCTATGAGTACATCGTCATGATTATTATTTAGGAGAACAGGGTGACTGATTTTTGAATCGGGTCATCGTAACGTCGTGGCCCCATAGTGAGCACGAAAGGGCTGCTCCAAGTGCCTTGAGGACACTGTGTGATTCTGTGAAGGGTTGACCCGTCCCGGCCTTTCGCTGGCATGCTGTGCCTCACCGCTCTGTGGGGGAGATATGGAATGAGAGAAAATTCGGATGTATAGAATGTCCCAGTGCGACCGCATCCTTTCTCATGTTTGTACGTTTGAAAAAAGAAGAAGATATTTCCCCCAATTGTATCCCCGATTGTGGGATCAGCGTCTGGTCGTAATGAGGCAAAGAATCAGTTCAGATCTCCCGCAGACCAGCTCACTGGCTCTTCGTGTTAGAGAACGCGTCCACGGAAGCGGATATCACAGAGGTACCTCTGACATGCCTTCAAGTCACCTCTTCCATAATACACGTTTTTTGGGTTAGATCGCGTAAATATATCAATGTGTCATTAAACCCGCCACCACCCGACACAGCCAATTAGTATGGTTTGTCACGTACGCAGAACATGCCAATTCGTTACCGGATGTCTGATGGCGAAACGTCGTACTCCGATTGTAAATGTTGTGGCTTTGCTCTCCAACACACCGGTGTGCTGTACTAGTGTACTACACTATACACTATATTATACACTATACACTACACTATACACTACACACTATACATTAGTGCTGTACTAGTAACGAATTGGCCACGTTCTGTTCACGTGACAAACCTTACTAAGTGGCTGCGTCGGATGGCGGCGGGTTTAACGACACATTTATATAGTTACGAGATCTAACCCAAAAAAACAAGGTGTATTGTGGATGATATTGGTCACGAAAGCCTCCTACGTGTTAAGTCACCTCTTGTCCACGCGCAGCTGAGGGCGGCACTTTCCCACCCGCTCGGCTACTGAGAGCAATTCTCTCAGGAGTGCCGAGCATCTGCCTCTGTTGAATAAAATATCGCTTCGGAGGAAACCAATTAATTGATGCAGCTGCTACGGTGGCGGGGGTGCACAATGAAGAAAAAAACAACTCAACGCCATTGCAAATAACAACGCTCTGGCCGTAAAACGAATTACATATATCTTTTTGGTTCATTCGGTAAAGTCACGTCGAAGGGAAATAATAAAATGATAAAAATTAAACATAATAAAAGACAATTCTCACGACGTTTCGGCCACAACGCAGGCAGCCGTCCTCAGGTGAAGAACAGGTCTGTCGGAAAGACAGCATCTGAATGAGCACCACCAGGCTTGGCAGCGTATATTTAAGCTGGGTTAGAGGGGGAAGGGCGCCTTGACAAAGGAATTTGCATATCAAAAAGAATTACATATATGTGATAGGTGGCGTTTTTGGTCATGGTCCCTTTCTGTATCGTCATGTGCTAGCTATCGGGACGGGCCTATTATGTTTACAATTCCTTTTTAAGACTGCACCGTGTTACCGACGGACGGTATAGACGTGGGGGGGGGGGTGGGGGGGGGCGTCTTTGTTGTCTATGCGCCGCCTTCCCGGCAGAAACGTTGGAGCGAGCGCCTGCCACGTGGCCCCTCATCCCCTCCCGTGCACCGCACGCTTCGATGGAGGCACCGAAAAGGTCGCTCGCCTCTCGAGCCTCCGTCTCCGCCGCCGATGCTGAACGCAGAGGAAAGCAACTGGCCGTGCGGCTGGGTTCAACGCCTTGAGCTGCCGTGCGCTCCCTGCTCCCGCGTGCCCAGCGTCGTGCCTACAAAATTCTGCTGCCGCTGTTCGCCATACATGTTGTTTAAAAAATTTAATAAAAAAATATGCAGTTGTAGCCACAAACCTTATGCTTTGGATGTATTGGGTGGTGGCGGGTTTCACGACACGTTTATATTTACGGGAGCGGTAGGGTGGCGGTTAGCGCGCTGCGCTACGAACCCGGCGACCCGAGTTCGATTCCCGCTCATGGCCAACACCGGTGATGATTTTTTGAACCGGTCCTGGGCCTCCGCTAGATTGACTCAGCCTCGAATGAGCACCTGGTGCGGTGTGTAAACATCGCCACTGGGGAGACAAAGGCGGTCGGACGTGATGCTGGCAACCGACCCGCTCGCGTGCCCTGCCGGCCTTTATAGGTGCTACTCGATAACAGCACTTGCCCCAACAATATGTTAAGGCTGTACGGGGGAACTTTGTTGTTGTTATATTTACGCGATCTAACCCAAAAAAATAACCTTTACCTGTGAATAAGAATGGTCGCGAAAGCCTCCTCCTACCCCTGCTGAGTGTGAAAGTGAGTTGTGACGAGGACGAAGGACATTGGCATAATCGGAATGGACGGACGAAACCGCCTGGCGGCCCCGAATTGCGATCTAGGGAACAAACAGAAGAGCAGTGGGAATGGAATTATGAAGACGCGCGGGAGAGAGAGGGAGAGAACGAGAGCGAGACAGAAGGAAAAAAAGAGAGAGATAGGAAGGGAAAGAGCGTGACGGGAGGCAATTACCCAATGGGGTGAACGGATCGATCCAGCAGCAACGAGTTGGCAAACGGAGAGCGCGGATACCTGGAACCCGTCAGCAAGCGCCGCCACATTGCCGTGCAATGTTTCTTTAAGCCCAGGTCAACGGTGCGATTCGTAAATCCACCTCCTACGCCCCCCCCCCCCCCCCCCACTCTGTCTCTGTCCACCGAGCAATATTAATGGGTATGCCAGGATCAGGCGATCAGCAGGCTACATTGTGGAGGAGTAGGCCAAATCACCCTCTATAAAGGCTGTCCGGAGCTCTCTCTAGCTGATGCCGTTTTTGCCAGCGGTGGCGTGAGCGCGGCATTTCAGGGCTGCACCTTTACCTACCGTGAGAGCTGTGGTCTCGATGGGCTCTCGCCTGCTCGTGAATGAAGGTCATCTCAGTCTTTGGGGTTTCCCTGTGCAAGACTTCTGGGTCTGTAAATCTGTTTGCCGCTGTGTAATTCCATGGGTGTCTGCGTAAGTCTGAACATCTTTGTAAGTTTGTGAATATACGCGAGTCTGTGGCTGCGCATGTACGTCTGTGGGTCTCTTTGTTAGTCTATGGGGACCTGTGTAAGTCTGTGAGTATCTCAGTAAGCGTGTGAGTTTGTGTAAGCCTGTGACACCCTATTTAGTCTACGGATCTCTGTTTAAGTCCACATAAAGCCCAGGTCTGCAGCAAGGTCGAGACTTTTGGTCTCATGGGCTTCCGTTTGCCCATTAATGAAGGTCACCTATGGCTCTCTACATAAGTCTGTGAGTCTCTATGGAAGTGTGTCTCTTTTTTTCTAAATCCATTGCTCTCTTTGTCGATGGAGCGGCATCCGAGAGCACGTCCTCCGCGGAGATGTACCGATGATTTAAAGTTACGTGTACGAGCTCGTCGGATTGCGGAGATGGCGACGGCTCTGGGGAGGCCTTCATCCGGC
Organism: Lethenteron reissneri; assembly: GCF_015708825.2. Classification (NCBI taxonomy): domain Eukaryota; kingdom Metazoa; phylum Chordata; class Hyperoartia; order Petromyzontiformes; family Petromyzontidae; genus Lethenteron; species Lethenteron reissneri. The sequence goes on from NC_083783.1 coordinate 4,624,580, forward strand.
GGCAGTGGCTACATCACGATTGATGATGGTGACGATGATGTTGCCGCAGGTCGACGTCCCAAGGTGGCACCGGCGCCGCCGGGGGTGCGGTGGAGGGGCGAGCGGGACGGTTCCCGCCCTGGCCAGAGTGGAGCGACGCGGAGGTCAACGCGGAGAAGTGGGATGGACCGCGCGCTGGGGGCGGGAAGGAGAAGGGCAGGAGTCCCAGCCTGGTGCGGCACTCCCGTCCGTCTGTCCGTCTGTCCGTCCATTCGTGCGTCTGTCCGTGCGTCCGTGCGTGCGTCCGTACATTTCGTCTGTTCAGTCCGTCTGTGTGTCCGTCCATCCATTCAATTGTCTGTCCATCCGTTCATTTGTCCGTCCGTGCGTCCGTCCGTCCGTCCATCTGTCCTTCCATCTGTCTGTCCATCTATGCTGTCCATCCATTCGTCAATTCATGTGTTTGTCAGCCTATCTGTCCGACTGTCCATACATCTGTCTGTCCGTCCATCCGTCTGTCCGTCAATGTGAACCGTAGCTCATTTTAACTAGCTGGGGCGATGAGTCGATTGCGTGGATTAACTAATTGATAAATTGTCATTGACTACTTTGTTTGTAGTCGATTACACGGGCTCTTGTCGAATGATTATTTGCTTAATATGAATTTGAACCTTTTGTGCTAATTTATGCACTATTATGATAACCCTCAATCCAAATAAAATTATATTTAGGTCCATTAACCTATGAACCTTCACGACAAAAGTTTTTCAGCTGCATTTTGAAGAAAATGCTGGAATACTTTCATCGTCCTTGAGTCTTATCAGCAGGGTTTTGTCCAGGGTTTCCCTTGCATTATCCCCTTACATTCATGGCCTCTGGGACGCTAAGCCGGATTTTAGCCTGGTTCGTACTGACAGCCGACCACCACCAGGGGCTTACTTGGTGTTGTAGGCGCGTGGCTGCTGCGAGGTCGTGGCCAGGATGTGGTGGTGCTGAGGGTCTCCTGGGTTTCTCCCGTTTCCTCCTACAAGACAGAGACAAACTCTCATTGATTCATGCATAACCGAATTCAGAGCCAAACATCGCAACGTAACGGCAGCCTCCTGAAAATTGTTGTTTATTATTATCACGGCTAATATTTTCTGTCCAGAAGGCCAATTAGTTGGTGAACTTTAACGTCATTTATATTTCACTGCGGCAAAAGAAACAGAAGATCATTCCGTCCCCCACTCCAAACCTCCCCACCCCACCGCTCGTTCATCGCCACGCCGGTAATTTATTACCAGGCGGTAATGAATTTGCTCAAGTTAAATCTATATTGTTAATTTCATAGTCTCGGACGCGGCGGCCGTTCCCGGGCGGAAGGGCGCGTAGCTTGCTCGCTCAATGAGCTGCGGCGACGTGGAGCGTCGCGTCGCGGCGTTCAAAGGTTAAAGAGACAAAAAGCGACAAACGACGCGACTGCGCGGCTCCCGTCCGACTTCCGTCGTCGTCGAAGATCCCCGCGAAGGTGAAGGCACAACCCCCCCAGGTGATGTCCAGCAGAGCCCCCCCCCCACCCCCCATCACAGTGTGTATTTGGCCTGCTTTTTCATGCTTTGAAAGACGTCGTGGCAAGAGGTGGGTGTAACCACCTCTTTACCCCACCGTAGCACGTGCCTGCCGATCGACTAACTGTGCTAAACCCATTTACACGGCTGAGTGGACAGACGTAGAAACATGTCCCATTGTGGTGATCTGCCGCACCGGGAGTTGGAATCGAACGAACCGTTGACCTCTGGAATATACGTATGCGTGTATGTTGACATTGTTTCGCATCGTTTGTAGCCAACCGTGCTGATCGGGAGCTCATTGCGAGGCCCCCGGCAGCTTCCAGAACAGGGGTCGGCGAAGCAAAATAACAAGAAGAGCCATTTTTGTTTTGGAATTCGGTGAAAAAAAAAACGTTGCACTGCATGTGAATAACATAACGAAGCAGTCCTTCTAAGAGCCGCCTCCGAAGCCGCAGGTTTTGTCGACCCCCGGTCCAGAATGAAGCACGACCCGACACCTAACGTGTTGAGCGCCCATTGGATGCGGCGGGTGGCCCCTGAGTTCCCACGTTGTCCCGTCTCGCAGAATTTCTTTGAGGACCCCGAGGGCAAGATCGAGCTGCCCCCCTCGCTGAAGGTGCACGCTTGGAAGAGGCCCCAGGACTTCATCACTGACCGCGTGAGTTGGACGTCTTTGTTTTTCCGCACATTCACGCTCGCCGCTCTCTCGCGCCGTGTGTGGGGGGCGGGGGGCGGGGGGTTTGAGAGAGAGAGAGGAGAGATGCAGCCAGAGGTGAAACGAGGTGGTGGGGTGTGGGCGGGCGGACGGAATGGTCTTCTGTTTCTTTGCCGCAATGAAATATGAATAACGTTTAAGTTCAATAACTAACGGGCCGTGCAGCTGCCTCGGGGTTCACGGTCAGGAGGGGGTGCGGGGGAGGGACCCAGACTACGAAGAGAGGGAGGCATCAGAGAGCGAGGCATTGGAAGAGAGGGAGGCATTAGATCGAGGGGGTATCCATTTCATTACGCACGGTAGTCGCCCATCCAAAGCACAAAGACGGTGGTCATCACATCGCGTGCTTTCACATGCGCTTCTGCGGCCGTCTGGAACGCTCTTCCTTTCGATATTAAGAAGCCACTGGACGCTATGCACTTTTAAGTCTAGCTTGAAAACGAATTTCTTTAGAATTGCTTTTTGTGTTTAGTTTGTTGTCCTTCCCCCCGCACCTCCGATTAGCACGGCTGGCTACGTATGGTGCGAAAGAAGTTCAACATGTTGATACGGGAAGCACACGTTCCTTGGCACGGGCGGGGGGAACGAGGGCGTCAAGTGAGCGAGGAAAGGCAGGGGAAAAGCAATATCCACGCGGCGGTGAAGAGGGTGCCATTTATTATCTCTCACAGGTCCCAGTGGTGGTGGAGGATGTGACGGGATTTGATCTGCTAACTCCCAACACACATCTCCTGCACAGCGAGGTGAGAATTAAAGAAAGTTATTCCTCCGGCTTTGCCCAGTTCGTTTCCTGCAGGGAACCTGCGTGCTTCTATTTATTTTGTCTGTCTCTTGAACAGCCGCGTGTCTCCAACGTGTGGGTACCGCGAGCGTGCGTGTTTGTGTGCGTGCGTGGGGAGCGGTGGCACGGTGGTTAGCACACTGCGCTTAAAACCACGGCGACCCGAATATTTGAAACCGTCCTTAGGTCGACGCGCGAGGCTTACGTCTGGTGCGGTGCGTAAATATAATCGTCCCGAGTTCGATTCCCGCTCAAGGTCAACGCCAGTGACGATTACCTGAACCATTTCTTCCTGGGCCTCCCCTAGGTCGACTCAACTGAGTGCCTGGTGCGTTGTGTAAACATTGACACTGGAGAGACAAAGGCGGCCGGGTGTGGTGCTGGCAACCCACCACCTCGTGTGCTGTGCCGGTCTTCATAGGTACCCGCTAACAGCACTTGCCCCAAACAGTCTGTTGAGGATACATAGGACACCTTTGTATGTGTGTATAACACCTATAGCTGCCAGTCACCAATAAGAGGCGGTGGCATTACCATGGCGCTGCCGGTTGGTAACGCTGTGGTGGTGGTGATGCTTGCCGGTCGGTAACGCTGTGGTGGTTGTGAGCAGTGCCATTGCTGGGCGTTCGTTACTGATTGGGTGCAACCCTCATAGCACTGCCCACAGCCACCACAGTGGCCAACTGGGGCTCTGGAAGTGTGCAGGGGGCTGGTGACAACTTCACCTGCAACTCAAATGCCACGAAAATTTGGAGAAAAACTATGTGTGTGTGCATACACACAAAAACAAAAACAAAGATCCTCTATATAGCCTTAACAGAACTGTTGGGGTAAGGCCTTTTTGTGTGCACCTATGAAGGCCGGCACGGCACACGAGGGGGTGGGTGGCCAGAACCACACTCGACCGCCTTTGTCTCCCCAGTGGCGATGTCCACACACCCCGCCAGGTACTTATTTGAGGCTGAGTCGACCTAGGGAAGGCCCGGACCGGTTCAGATAATTGCCACTGGTGTTGGCCGCACTGCTTGCTCCGCTGTACTCTTCACTCCGCTCATCATCGCACGAACCGGCCCTTGCCGCATGATCGTCCACGCGGCACCGTGGTGGCCATGTGTATCCCGCTTGCGTCTCCCGCTTGCATCGCCTCTTGCATCGCGCGCTTGTGTCGCCCGCTTGCGTCTCCGCTGCCTGGGGGGCATCCCCTCCCCCCCATCCCACCTCCCCACTCTGTGAGCCGTGGCCGGAGCAGAGGACCGTGAGCTGCAGATTTGTCCGTCCAGATTAAGTGCTCGCAACTGGTGCCGCTGCGCCGTTGCCGCTCGCGCGAGCTTTCTCCCGGTGATGCCGAAATGCGGCGCACGTCCCATTGTTTTTTTAAACTCTTTCCAGCGACTCTACCGAGTGAGCTCGATGGCGTCCAATGCATTGCGTTTCGAGTTTCGAGTTGAGTGTGTTTAACGAGGGGAGGACTCAAGGGACCCAGGATGGGGGTCTCGTTTTGCAAGAGGAGCGATCTGAATTTCAAAAGCACTATTTTTATTTTACCAGGTAAGGCCCACTGAGCTATCCGGATCTTTTTTTCAGAAGCAACCTGGCCACAAATGGTAGCTCAACCAAGTGGCTGATCATGTGTGAATGTATAGCAGCCAATACTCTGAACGCGTGTTGATTCTAAATGTGGGTTGGGATTGAACCCACGACTTCCTGTATAGCAGGCGAGGTAGTTAACATCTCCTAGCCACCGTGATGATGATGAGAGCGAGACGCAAACTCAAAATATACAGCAGGCATCATCAGGGTCGAGATCGAACCCACGACCTCCTGTATAGCAGGCGAGGTAGTTAACATCTCGCTACCTTGGCGCCCCTGGTTGGTGACGCAGCACTAGCGGTAGCACGTTCGCCGCTTGTTGAAGAGGGTTCGCGGTTCGAATCCGGCAAGCCGCCCTGGTTAATCCTGCCGTGCGTATCGACCGTACAAATACACACTCTGCGTCTGCTTCACAGTGCGTTGACGCTTTCAACCCGAGTCGGAAAGCGACGCCACACCTCAAGCTCTCGAGCCGACGGTTGTTTCTCCTCCCACATTTGCGCAGGCCGCTCAAGATGACGCGGTCACGCTTTACCCGCCATGACAGCGCCAGGTCGTTCCGTAATGTGCGTCCATTCATTCCGAGCCTCACGTTAGCGGCGCCAGCTCCTCGCGCGCACGTGCGCACGCCCACACGCCCCTCCTGTGCTCCTCGCCAAACGCCGCGACGTCTCATTATCCGCAGTTGCTTCCGTCTCCCCCACGGAGCGGCGAGCCCTTCGCGATTGTGTACCAGGGGTCCTGTTTTTTTGTTTTTTTTTTCCTCCGAATATTTTCCCCAAGTCACTGTTGGACTTGCGCTGGGTTACACGTGACTTAGAAGGCACAGCCCCACAAGGAGATGTATACTGGATGTGGTGGGCCGAGTACAGAAGCATTTTCCGAGTCGCTGCTAGACTGGAGTAGGTGGTGCGTGACTATTAGTAGCCACGGCTCATAGGGTGATGTTTGCTGAATGTGATGTTTTGTGTACAGACACATCTTCTGGGTTGTCGACTGAGACAGACCCGGCTGCAATTAATCCCTGGATATTACTCTTACTCTCTGGCCTCTCTGTACGTGCAACGAAGAAGGGCCATTGCTCAAGACGTCGTCTCGGGTGTACTTGTTCCGTTAGGCCAACGATGTTATTGACGAATGTGTTGGGTTCCATTGGTAGTTGTGCTTGGGCACTGCTGCAACTGCAGCAGCCAGTAGCAGCAGCAACAGCAGCAACAGCAGCATCAGCATCGCCGATTCGTTTGTTTAACACGGATATCGAGCGATTCTAGATTTGAAGTTTTCGTGACTGCAATGATTCATACTCTTAGTTCTTTCCGTAAAGTCACGTCGGTAAAAAATGAAATTAAAATGAATAAAAAATAAAAACAATAAAATCACGACGTTCCGGAGGCAACACAAGCCTCCGTCTTCAGGTGAAACTGTCACAGCAAAAAAAAACGTCGTGATTTTATTGTTTTAATTTTTTTATTAATTTTAATTTCGCGATGTCGTGTCGTTCCCGGGCGAGTGGTCACTTCGGTGTGTGGAGTGAAGAGGGGGATGGGGGAGATGCACGCTGGCGGAGAGAGGAGCGATTGGATCATATGAAACACAGGCGCAAGTCAGAGAGAGAGAGACTTCACATTGACTGTGAAGCAGGGTAAGTGGGCTTGGGCGGGTCACGCCGCTTACTCTATACAAGAGAGGCAGACAATCATAGACGGTGGTTTAAAGGGAACGTCTTGAGCCCGGACTGTGGGTCTCCGTGGGAGTCCACGGGTCAATTTTGCTTGTCCGTGTACGTATGCACGTGTGTATGTTGAACTTCTTTCGTACCGTGCATAGCCCACCGTGCTAATGGGAGTTGTGTGGCAAGGACAACAAACTAACAACTAGATACAATGCAATACAGTGTGCATTGTATATACACACCCACAAACGTTACGTATACTATCGACAGGACCGCGTCTCAAGGCTCTGTTCAGAACCAGTGGACATATTTAACGCATTGACACCATCAGTCGTGGGCAGAGAGAAACAGAACAAAAATTTAAACAGGAAGATTTTGAAATTGGGCTTGAACAGGGACAGGGAGTCGGCAGCACGGATGTCTGTGGGAAGGGAGTTCCAGACAATGGGGGGCGTGCAGGTGAATTGGTGTTGTTGACTACCTCGCTTGGTATGCAGGAGGTCGTGGGTTCTATGCCAACCCTGATACCTGCTGTATATTTGGAGTTTGCGGTGTCTCTCTCCCAGTGGTCGCGTGGATATTTCTGCGGAGCCTCCGGGTTTTCCCCTAAACATTTAGAATCAACGTCATGCTTTTAAGAGTATTTGGCTGCCATACATTTCCACGTGACAAGATAAGCCACTTCGTTGAGCTATCATTTGTGGCCAGGTCGCTTCTGAAAAAGAGCTATAGAGCTAGGCCTCAGCAAGGTAAGGTAATTGTCGACCATGCCAAAGGGTAAGGTCAAGGGTAGGGTAAAGGTAGCGCGAAGTATTATCTGGTAAATACCCTGTTTACCGCTCGCTAATAGCTCCATGGCGCAGTCCGTGGCCTCCATTTGACATTGGAATCATTGATGTCGGACCAGATGGAGACGGACCACGTTCTTGAGGTAGAGGATGAGATCCAGGATGCCAGCAACGGCATTTCCGGTGTCGCTGCGAACAGCAATCGAAAGAGGCAGCGGCATGCGTTCCCGTGGGAGCACACGCACGATAGGATGGAGGGTGATCCCCGTGTGCTGCAAGGAAAGTGGCAGTGCGTGCACTGCTGCAAGTGGTTTTCCTCCGACGCGAACGCGTCGGGGTGGAAAGCCCACCTCAAGAAGCACAACGTGCTCGCCCCAGGCAGGCGATCCAGCAATCCCAGATCGCCTCCTGGTAAAATTTGAGAACGCTGTGGTCGATTTTGTTATCCAAGGTGCAATCTCTTTGCGAGCCGCCTGTCAGCGACAAGTTCAAGACCTTGGTCAACACGTTGACGCAGGGATACGAGGGCCCGTCGACCCGCACCGTCATTCGCAGGATTGTCGAGCTTCACGCCATCATGCTGCCGCCCATCGTCGGGGCGTTCTTCTCCAACCTGGACGTCGCCATCTCGCTCACCAACGACGGGTGGTCGAACCGCACCCTGAAAGGATTTTGGATGGTCACGGTGCACTGCATCGACGCCAAATCTGGTGCGTCGAAATCCATGCTGCTGACGATCCTCGATGTGCAGTCCGGAAGGGTTGTCGGCAAGCGCATTGGGGCCGCTCTGTTTGAGCACCTCCAAAAGCCTCGGGCACAATGTCTCGACCAAGCTGTTCGCTGTCACCAGCGACAATGGCTCCGATGCGATCGGCGCTGTCAAGACGTTGTTCGCCCTGGTCAACGCGGACGCCGGATATGAGCAGTTGCGGGCTTGCCATCATATTCGCTGCACGGATCATTCGGTCCAGATCAGCGTCGTTCAACTTCTTAAACTGATCAAGTCGACCAACACCGAACTGAGCGAGGCGCTCGTCAATATCAGGCGCAGCAAGGTCGTCCGGCAGTCGTACCGCCGCGAGGCCGAGATCGCCAAGTTCGCCAGCAAGGAGCCGACGCACCAGGACTCGCTGACCAGGTGGCATTCGACGTTTGACATGGGCGACGACGCCATCAAGAAGCGTGTACCATTGGATATTATCATGGCGCGCTTCCAGGATGTGATCGGCGTCGGTGCTTTCTCTGAACTGCAGTGGGCAAACATCGAGGGCCATGACAGCATTCCTGCGAATGCCACGCCAGGTCATGACCTCGTTGTCGGCAGACTGCAAGTCAACATTGGATCTCGTGCCGGTGACGATGGAGCACCTGATCCGTCATTGCGATTGTGGTGAAGCCGCTCTTAGAGCGATCGATGATTCCTTGACCGCGACGGGTTGAAGGCCGAGTTGGTGCGGTACCGCGACTTCCTGGTTCAGGAACCCGCCATTGTGGCATCCTACTTGAATCCACAGCTGCCGAAAACGTCAGACCAAGACGAGCCGGCTACACTGAAGGCCACGATCCGCTCTGTGCTGCAGCATCGCTACTCGTAAGTGCTCGCGATCCCGCCGACGGCAGCCGCTGCCCATATGGAGGAGGGGTCGCTGTTCAGCACCCTGTTCAGCAACGTCGGCAACTCCAATGACGACGGCGATGAAGACGATCGTTTTATGAGCATGGGCGTCACGACCGCCAGCGCCTTCATTGACGTAATGCGGTGGTGATCTCTCCGCAAAGAGCTGCTCCCCGCCCACTACAAGATGGCCTGCGACTACTTGGGAGCGCCGGCGACGTCAACTCCCTGCGAACGCGCGAATAGCGGAGCCGGGCGCGAGTTCACGTGCAGTTCGCCAGTCGCTCTTCATCCAGTCCATGTGCTTGCACTCGTGGATCGTGGCCGGCTGCCTGAAGGTGCCGTCTAACCGGGCCGGAGCAGCGCAGGATCTTATTGCCCCCGCCGTTCGTCTGAGGACGACGGCAATGACGAACTTGATCAGGTTGTTGATGAGATCGTCATCGACCAAGACGATTGAGACGAGGAGGTTTTGGAGGACGGTGTCGTCGACAGCCTCAACTGCCCGATTCGAGAGTATTCTATACGAATCAAGCGCTCTACCTCGCATTTACCTGTTATAAACCTTGTTCATGTGTAGTAGTACCCCGGTAATTACCCTGTAATCGGGTTATTTGTATGGGGTAAGGGTAAAAGGTAGGTTCGTTGCTTTATACCTATTACCTTACCTGCTAAAGGGTAAAAGGTAAGGGTAGAGTGATTGTATTGTGGTAAGGTAAAAGGTAGGGAAAAGGTAGCCTCGTTGTTTTAACTTTTTACCTTACCCTGCCTTACCTTGAGCGACCTCCAGGTGAGCAAAAGTTGACTTTAGGGGGGCAGGGGAGGTGTGTGTGGGGGGGAGAGGCTCCGTCAGCAGACCTTGGAGTGAATCGTTGGCCACCTCTTACGATTCCGTTGCGTTTAGCGCCGCTTTTTAAATCCGATTTGTATTGCGATTTTTCCTTTTTACTCGGCACATTCGTTAGCGGCATCCCTTCTTCCCCCTCCCCCCACGCCCGCCCACCCGCCGCTTCAGCGCTCACCCGCCAGAAACGACGACGTCTCATTAGTGGCGCCGTGTCGTTTGCTTACACGGGTTTTCAAAATCTCGCAACCCAAGATGCCTCGCGTAACAAAAAAATATATTAAAGACAGCTTCCTTTTGTCGTGCCCCGAGAATTAATTAAGAGCACATTTTTCAGAATTTCTCTTTGGTCGGTGACGCTTCATAGAGCCTGGGATGAGCTGGCGCCTCTTCTGCAATTGACGTCCGGTCTCCATTAATTGGTCTTGCATGCACAATATAATGCATGCCGCTCCTACGCATGATTATCATGCACAGCATCCCAGCGCCCCCTTTACATTGACAAAAAAAACAAAACTCCGTCAATTATTTAAACCATTGGGTCGATCGTTCCAGCTCAAGGATCAACCGATGTTACAAAATAGGTTCTTACATTTGATTTGACACATTTGGCTGTGCCTGTGTCGTTCCTCATATGACGACAGCCTGTTCGCCCGCCCGCTCGCCCGCCCGCCCGCTCGCTCATTTACTCGCTCGCCCACCCACCCAATCAATCATCCACCCACTCATTCACCCACCCACCCACCCAATCACCCAATTACCCACTCATCCGCTTACCCACCCACCTATCACCCCACCTACCCACCCACCTATCACCCCACCTACCCACCCACCTATCACCCCACCTACCCACCCACCTATCACCCCACCTACCCACCCACCTATCACCCCACCTACCCACCACCTATCACCCCACCTACCCACCCACCTATCACCCCACCTACCCACCCACCTATCACCCCACCTACCCACCCACCTATCACCCCACCTACCCACCCACCTATCACCCCACCTACCCACCCACCTATCACCCCACCTACCCACCCACCTATCACCCCACCTACCCACCCACCTATCACCCCACCTACCCACCCACCTATCACCCCACCTACCCAGCCAGCCAGCCAGGAAAGCCCCGAGTCAGTAGAGGTAAAGTGATGCCCCCTACTCTTTGGTTCTTTCGGTAAAGTCACGTAGGTATAAACTAAAATAATCCAGCAGTCGAACTGCTGAACCAGCGGTTCCACTGCTGGATTAGATTTTTTCCGCCTGAGGACGACCGCTTGTGTTGCGATCGAAGCGTGTGGGACGTGTGTGGATGTATGTGTGTAATGTGGTGGTGGGGGGGGGGGGGGGTGCCACGATTACTGTGGAAGAGATGATCCAATAGGAACGAAACTTTGGTACAAAGTTGCGTTTCTCTCAGGGACCTACCCTCTGTTTGCCCACTTCAGCAATTGTTTCTTGCTGTGGTTGTCCCACCTGATGACGGGCGCTTGTGTGTTGCGCCCAAAACGTCGTGATTTAATTAATTTTATTTTATACCTACGTGACTTTACCGAAAGAACCAAAGAGTATGGATTCCTGCAGTCACGAAAGCTTCAAATCAAGATTGCTGCCCCCTATTTGTCTGTACGAGAGGTCATTCGAAATGATCTCAAGTAGTTTTGTGATATACACTTCAACAGGATGTTTTCCAACATGGGGATGGAGCGGGGGGGGGGGGTGGGGGGGGCGGCCCTATGAGATTTTCCGAATGAACGTGACATTGACGCCGACATCACGGTCAGAAATAGCAGTGGGCAGGGAAAATCACCCATGTGGATGGGTTATGTAACTGTCTCCAACTTGCGTTTGTCCTCATAAGGCACATTTTTAAAACTATTAGCATTACAGAAGCCAATGGGTAGCGTTCAGACCAAAACGCTTAAGCCATTTTGCATGTTTGCAATTAGTCCTTTTTTTCATCGTTCATGTCTCTAGGTTTTGGGAAACCTTTTGGATCAATGCCGCCGGTTTTCTCTCTGCTGAGTCTCTAAGAGCAATGCGACTTTACACAAAAGTTTTAGTTCGTTATTCGATCATCTGCACGAGAGTTACCGTGACATTGACGGACGGATGGACGGACGGACGGAAGAACGGATGGAGCAGACGGAGTCAATGCATTGACACTTTTAACCTTGGCCTGGGAAGCGTACATTTTTTTTTTAAATCAACAGAAAGAGGACTCCTCTCGCGAGGGGTGTGCCAGATAAACAGGTGCGCCCGGCGCCAGAGGGGGCCGGCGCTATTAACCGCGGGAACTTGGGGTGCCCCTGCCTGCACAGATGGGGTCCGGTGACGCAGACAGCCAGTCCTTGCCGGATGTCCCAGCTCTCCGCTGGTGTCCGCCCCGTGCCGCCGCAAGGTTTGCCAACTCTTAGGTGCGACCCCAGACGGATATCTTGACGCTACCTTAAGGGGGCGGTGGGTGGGCGCGGGTGGGTGGAATAACAACAATAATAATTCAGTTTCATATCGCGTCATTCATGCAATCGCATTTCACACCGTACAATGATTACGTACATAATCATATCGAGGGCAAATAGCAATTTCGTAAATGTATTGTCTGGAGCCATGGTAGCGTAACCTGTGGCCTGGTCCGTAAGGCCACGTGGGAGTTGTTGAGGATCTGATTATTATTTTTCCACGAACACCCCACGATAGTCGGTGAGAACGACGTGAAGGGTCGGGCGCGGCCCTGCGGGTTCAGAAAGTAGATTTAACAACGCAACGGAGGTGGTGCAGCGTCGCGTGCACAAACACAGCTGTTAGCCTTGGCCAGACCTCCACCTCAGTGGGAACTGTATGCGTGGTCGTGTTGTTTTTGTTTACAACCACCCACTCAAGGGGTTGAGAAGATTTGGCTCATCGAAACAGGCAGCAGCGGTGAAGTAAGGACACACCTGTAGACCGGTTTCATCCTCGTTAGTCGTCCATGTTCACTGCTGCCATACGTCTTTGTTGGCATAATCACATTTTCTTAATTCTGTGAGCTGGCGATCTAAGTGACAAAGCGGCCACACGTTCAGTTCCTTTGAGCTGGTGGTCTGGATAAGGCTGAGCGCTTTGCACATGCGACCAGTGCACTTGTTTGTATGCAGCCCGTGCGAGTGTCCCCGTAGGCGAGTGAGTTTTCCCATCGTTCGCAGATTCGAATTGGGGTCCAGGAAAGGTTGAGAAGCACTGGTCTAGAGCAGTGTCGTATTATAATTATTATTGCGCAACTGATGAGAAAAAAACCTGGGACTTTGAATCTCCCTGGGGGAAGGCTCACAGATTTCCCCAGGACAGCTGCTGCCTGTACAAGAGAATGACCCTCGGAAAACCAGCGCAGGTGGCAACCGTTTGTGCCGAGAGGACGGACCGCATGGTTCAAGAGTCGTAGCTGCTCAGTGCGCGGTGGGTGATGCCGCTGATGTTAGCCGTGGTCGGGAATCGAACTCAGGGCATCGAGGTCGTCGTTCTTATCCAGTCTGCCACCTCTTCCTCCCACCCCAAAGACAAAGATCCCCCGTATAGTCTTTAACAGACTGTTGGGGCAAGTTCTGTTAGCGAACACCTATGAATGCCGGCATGGCACACGAGGGGGAGGGTGGGCCAGCACCACGCCCGGCCGCCTTTGTCTCCCCAGTGGCGATGTTTACACACCGCACCAGGTCCTAATGTATGGCTGAGTCGACCTAGAGGAGGCCCAGGACCGGTTCACATAATCGCGAGTGTTTATTGGTCGTGAGCGGGAATTGAACTCGGGTCGCCGCGTTCGTAGCACAGCGCCGCGCTAACCACTAACATTCCCACTCCCCACATTGTGCACCCCCACACACACACGCGAAACACCGTACACAACACACGCAGTACACGCAGTACACATGAAACACACACGGTGTACATGCACCACTCGCGCAGACACAGCACACACAGAACACAACACACGCAGCGCACGCAGTACACACGTTAAACACACCCACCACTCAAGCTCCTGCCCTTTGGAAGTGAAGTTTAATTTCTTCTCAGAGTTAGTGGCCTTGCCATTCCATGTCTCATGACACTCGAGTGGATGGATTTACATCGGCAGTCAACATCTAGCTGCCCTGCTTTGCGCCCGTGAGTAGCGTCTGTGCGCGATGTCCGTGCACCGCACTCCCCGTGGCCTGGGTTCAACTCCCAGTCATCGAGCGAGTCATCGATCGATGAGCATCGTTCCTTAAGCTCATGATACACGAAGCACACCGTGTGTCCAGGAGTCGATGTTTTTCACCTCGTAAATGTCACGTGTTGGGTGGAGCGGTGGTGAAAGTGGTCAGCGTGCTGCGATATTAACTCGGCGACCCGTGTTTCGCTTCCCGGCCACGGCTGACATCAGTGGCAAGTAATGTCAGTACTGGTCCCGACCTACACCCCCCTTGCACTGCCCCTCCCCCCCTTCATTAACCCCCACTGACCAGAATGGTGAAGTATGGTCACAAACCCACAAGGCTGGCATGGTGTGGTGAGCACTTCATCCGTAAGTGGATTTACAATTGCTGGATTCTGTGTTTTTCAAGATGGTGTGTATATCACTGATGGTGACCATGATGTTGATGACAATGGCGCTGACGATAAAGACGACGTCGACGATGCTGTTGATGATAACGAAGCCTCCGAACATGTTCGCCGGGTGTATGCCTTTTGTCGGACACACCGCTCCCCATCACATGCTACGGCAGCCTCAACAGTCCCTCGCCTAACCATCGCGTCGCCCCTTCACGGCCGTTAACCCCGACACTCCGCGCTCGTCTGCCGCTGTCGCGGTTTCGCTCAGCTGATGCGCAGCGTGATCAGCGACGTCACGTCGCTTTGGCGTGCGACCCGATCGGGCGGAGGTGCCGCGGCCGACGATCCCGCGGGGGGCTCAGGTGGCGGGGGGCACCCCGGTCAGCGGCCGTGGAACCCCTGGGAGCACGTCTACTCGCTCTGCAAGGCTGGCCGGGCTCCGCACGTGCCGCAGTTCAACGGTTACGGGAAATACGTCGTGCGTCTCTACTGGATGGTAAGGGCGGCACGGAATCGGGGGGCACCGTCGCCGCGGAGAGATTGCCGAGCCTTTTTAAATCCTTTATATTAAGTTCACTTGCTTGCTTGCTTACGACCGTGCAAATCTTTCGGTCGTTTTTTAACCCACTTACCGTGATCCAATCGAGCTGACATTTTGTACACAGACTCGTTGTGCGTGACAATTAATGTTCGTGAAATTTTTTTTTCCAAAATTTTACACTTTTTAGGACAAAAAATATTATATTTAATTACCAATTGCTTAATGCTGCCATGCAATCATCTGACCCATAGGTGGCAGCCATCTCAAGCCAGAGGACGAGAGGACTCTAGCCGCCACGCATATAAAGATTTAGAGTGAAAAACTTTGTTTTTACAGGTTATCTTATTGTTGCCTGTGCCGACCTCGCCCGCCGCCCTTGGGCAGGGGAGCAGTCGTAGTTGGAGTCGGTTCCCGGGAAAAGGGGCAGCAGTGAGGGTCACGTGGCGGCTGGGAAAAGAGCAAGGGATGGCGGAAGGGGGCATGGCTCGTGAGGGAAGGAGGGGTGGTGCTGGGCTGGAAGGGTAGGAGGAGGAGAGGGAACGACCGGGGCTAAGATGTCGAGGGATGATCAGAGGGTGGTGACGATGATCAGAATCAGAAGCTTTGTTTACCTTGGAGAAATCCGATGAGCTATGAAGCTCGTTATCACAGATGTCCAGTCGGGGTGGGTCAGAAAATGACAATGACATCAATATAATAATAAAAAAACATTGGCGTGTCAAACTATATGAAAAGTAAACAAATCACTAGAAACAAACAAATGAACTAAAACTAAAGCCTACTGAGCTCTATGAGATCTCTTTTACCAGTAGCAAAATATAGTAGTAGGTTTTTACCCTTTTAAACTGGTACAAAACTGACACCATTATTCATGTTTGCACCATTATTCAAGGCATCGTGTTTGCAAACACGATGCCTTGAATAAAGGTGTCAGTTTTGTACCAGTTTAAAAGGGTAAAAACCTACTACTATATTTTGCCACTGGTAAAAGAGATCTCATAGAGTAAATGCTTACCCCGAGCTCTCAATACTCTGATATTGCACTGTGTTTGAGTTGTACGCCTTCTGGTGTCATCTGGTCCAACACCAATGGGACTAGGCTCTAAAGAAAGCCGTCTCGGGTGTGGACCAATCAACTTCAAGGACAGTGCATATCATTATCAGAGTTGTTTCTTTTTGTTTGCGTTTTGACTGCTTGTGTTGTGGTTATTGCAAACATGATGCCTTGAATAAAGGTGTCAGTTTTGTACCAGTTTAAAAGGGTAAAAACCTACTACTATACCCCACTGAGCTGTTAGTGATAGCTCAACGAAGTGACTTATCATCATCACGTGGGGGGAAGAGAGGGAGAGTACAGAAGGAGCCAGCGAACAGGAACAGCAGTGAGCTGTATGGAGGAGCAGCATCCATTTCCACATTAGGGCAGCAACACAGATGTTACCGCTTCATCCGCCCTATATCTCAGAGATAAGTAGCAAAATAAATGAGCAGACAATTGGCCTCCTTCCCACATCCCTTCTTTTTTTTACACGCTTTTATTTAAATCATTATGTCTGTTGTTGTTGTCGTTGTTGTCGTATCCTCAAATCTTGTAACTTAATTTTAACCCACTTCCCAATGTGGTATCGACTGCAAACTTGGTATACTTATGTCATACTGATGACAATACTATATTCTATCATAACAATTTAAAATATATTTTTAAACCATCTTTTTTATATGTCAAGTTTCGGCTTGGGTCTAAGTGTCCACGCTCAACTGACGTTGGCTGTAAATCACCACGGTCCCTTACGTTATGGCAAGCTTCGGGGCCACTTCCTGGAGTAGTGGAGTTTTTTTCCATTACGAGTACGGTACATTTCATTAAAGCGTGTTTTAAAAAATTTATTTTTAAATATTACTTATTACAAATCCCATCAGCCACACATCATTGCTTGTTTGGAGAGGTCAGCGCTAACCTTGAGCACTGGAGAAGACTGCTAAGTCGACCAGGACTTTGCCGACTCAATATTCCAATCGGAATGTTCAGATTCCACGGGAAAGTGACCACAGCCCCAGGTATTCATTAAGGATGACGATTAGTCAGTCAATCAATCAACCAATCAATCGGTCAGCCAGTAGTTCAGTCAGGGCATCAATCATCCAATCAATTGGTCAATTAGTGAGTCAATTTGTCAGTCAATAAACCATCCAACCATTCAATGTCTTGTGTTCGTCCACATGAAATACCATTTAGCCTTGGTTATCCACACAAGGAAAGAACATCTACCCCTATTTTTCGATTTAAAGCATTCGTGGCTGCAGGGATTCATCTTCTTGGTTCTTTCGGTAAAGTCACGTAGAAGTTAAATAGTAAAATAATTAAAATAAAACATAATAAAATAAAATTCTCACGTTTCGGCAGCGTCCCAATGAGGGACGCTGTCTTTCCGACAGCCCTGTTCTTCACCTGAGGACGGCTGCTTGCGTTGTGTTATTTTTATTATTTAATAAATTTTTTCTTTATTATTTTATTATTTCCCTTCTACATGACTTTGCCGAAAGAACCAAGAAGATGAGCTACCCCTATTCCTGCCATTACAGCCTTCAGTGCGGGTCATTTCCAGGAGTCAGATGTTGGCACCTGGTGCCAGAGGGTCTTTAACGTCCACTTCCACGAGGGAGGTGGCCTGGTGGCTCCGAGGTCAGACCGGCAGAGGTCGCAACCGGGTACCCGATACCCGTACCCTACCTGATACCCGGCTACCCGTACCCGGCCGGGTACGGGTACGGCTACCCGTTTGCGACCCTGGTGCGGCCGGGTACGGGTACGGGTAAGGAATCAAAACCCGTTTGCGAACTCTGCAGAGCGCTGAGTTGACACCGCTGAGACCTTTGGGTTCCAACCCGGATGGCAGCCGCCCGACCCTGATTACAGCACATTCTCAATTGCAGCGAGCGAGTTGATGGTGTCAGCCCGGCCACCAACGACTCACACAGAACCCATAGACTTACACAGAGACCCATACATTTGCATAGAGATGCATAGGCTAATACAGACCCACGTCGAGATTAATATAGACTAAGGTCTCAAGTATAGTGCGTTCATGGTCTCAGCTCGTTCACTAATGAGACCATTAGACTCACAGAGAGACCCACATTGCTACGTAGACTGAGTTGTGATTAAACTGTTATCAAGTGCAGTAATTTTATGTTCTCAGTCCAGCCAATGCCCATATTTATGGTCCATAAATATATTTAGAAAGTGTTTAGAAATACAACAACTTCACCCATTTATAATCATAGAAAAAAGGCAACAAAATTGGAACAATATTGATTTGAAGCTTTCGTGACTGCAGGAATCCATACTCTTTGGCTCTTTCGGTAAAGTCACGTAGGTAGAAAAACTAAATTGGAACAGCTACACTGCGTCTGCGCGGCATGGACGCGCACGCTTTCTCCAGCGTTATTCACGTCGCGAATGTTTAATGGACGTTCGAGTGAAGACAATAAAGGCACCCGGTTATAATACGAAATAACAACGAACAAGGCCGAGGATTGTACAAGACGGGCAACTTCCCGGTTGAAAGCATGACTGTTCTGTGAGTCACGTGTGACGCACGTCGTGTGTGCACGTGCACACAGGCTATCGGGGTGGAGAGGGATCTTTGTCCGTGTGTACATGTGCGCGTGTGCCTAAACACACGTGGGTAATTTTCGATTTAAAGCTTTCGTGACTGCAGGGATTCATCTTCTTGGTTCTTTCGGTAAAGTCACGTAGAATGGAAACAATAAAAATACTAAAATAAAACATAATAAAATAATTCTCCCGACGTTTCGGCCACAACGCAAGCAGCCGTCATCAGGTGAAGACCAGGTCTGTCGGGGAGACAGCGGTCTTCACCTGATGACGGCTGCTTGCGTTGTGGCCGAAACGTCGTGAGAATTATTTTATTATGTTTTATTTTTATTATTTTATTACTTCCCTTCTACGTGACTTTACCGAAACAACCAAGAAGATGAATCCCTGCAGTCACGAAAGCTTTAAATCGAAATGTTTTATTTTATTATTTTTATTGTTTCCATTCTACGTGACTTTACCAAAAGAACGAAGAAGACAGTGGGCAACCTGCGCTCGAGTGCGCACGTGTGCCGTGCCGGCCGTAATAGGCGGGGGGGCTGTACAGGGGAGCTCTGTGCGTGCGTTGCGTGCCAGGGCTGCTGGCGCCGCGTGACGGTGGACGACACGGTCCCGTTTGACGAGGCCAACCGCGCGCTGCTGCCCACGTGCACCGGCCCCGCTGAGCTGTGGCCCACGCTGCTCACCAAGGCCATCGTCAAGCTCGCCAGCGTGCAGTAAGCGGCACACCCACCACCCCCCCCCACTCACCCCACCGTCTGTCTGTCTACGGTCTGTCTGTGTCTGTCTGCTCGCCAGCGTGCAGTAACGATCCCACCTACACACCCCACCGTCTGTATGAAGTCTGTCTGTTCGTTCCTCCACCTGTCCATCCATCTGCCTGTTCGCCTATTTGTCCGTCTATTAGCCTATCTGTCAGTCTGACTGTTAGCCCGATTGTCCATCTATCCGTCCATCCGTCTATTCCGTCATCTGCCCGCCGGTTGCTATCTCCCTCTCGTGCATATACACACGCACACGCACATTTATCTAGGTCTCCAATCGTTTGTGTGTCAGATCGTTGCTAGCGCATGCATCTTCCCCCTCCCAGGCCCCCATTCGTCCCATCTCGCCCCATCTCGCCGTGTATTCTCCGTCTCGATTTCTCCGTTGTTGCGCGCGCCGATTTTTCGGCACGCGCCGCCACCTCCGCCGCCGCCGCCGCGGTCTCGCTCGGTTATTCACGAAGCCGAGCGCCGCCCCTCCGTCATGACGATCGAGCCGTCCTCCGCACGCGGACCCTCGCCGGGAGACCCCGTACCCCCATCCCCCCACCGCGCCTTCTCCCTCCCCCCCGCCCCGCGCACAAGGATTATTTGTCAGGCGCAGTCACGATTGACCGCGCAGATTCGGGCGGATTGAGGCCGTGTGGTGGTTGCGGGCGGGCGGGCGGTCACTGGGGTCTTCCCATGAAGAGAGAGGGAGAAACGAGTGACCTTTGTGATCTTCTTCGTTCAAGACATTCGAGCTGTTTGTTGCTGTTGTTGTTGTGTTGTGATAGCACATTAGGGGAGCGGTAGTGTAGCGGTTAGCGCACTGCGCTACGAACCCGCCGACCAGGGTTCGATCCCCGCTCACGTCCAACAACACCAGTGGAGACTATCTGAACCGGTCCTGGGCCTCCCCTTGATCGACTCAGCCTTAAATAAGTAGCTGGGGCAGTGTGTAAACATCATCACTGGGGAGACAAAGGCGGCCAGGCGTGGTGCTGGCCACCCACCTTTTCGTGTGTTCCAGCCTTCATAGGTGCTCGCTAACAGCACTTGCCCCAACAGTCTATTAAGGCTATACGGGAAATCTTTTGTCTTTTTTGGTTTCACATTGGCGTCGGGGTACAATCGCCACTTTGGAATTCCCTCCCATTGTTCCTAATTCCACGTCCTTACAGTAACCTTGCTCATTTCTAGAAATGTGTTATCGCTGTTAGCTTTACGGCTTTTCCAGCGCCGTCTGTTGCTGGCTACGGGGATTTTTGGCCTTTGAGCCTGTGCTTGGCTACCGTGGCATTTAAAAATAAACGAGCAAAAAAAAAACAACTTGCTGGCGATGTTAGCCATGTCCGTGAGTCGAACCCAGATTTGGTGGATTTATAGTGAGTTGCGTTCACCACCCGCACCGCGCCGCAGCCCCGCCGCCGCCGCTCTAATTATAAAACGGTCACGAACACATTTGTGTATATTTTTTGTTTCGCGATAAATCAATGAAACACGAATACATTCAAAAGCACAAACGCAGTGAATGAGGGCGGCGGGGTGCGGGGGGGGGACATCGTGTCCAGAAGACGGTGGAGTTGTCCAATCATGGTAATGGGAAACGAGCAGAGCGAGAAGCAGAGCTAAATCGATACGATTCAGAATGATATTGCTTCTCAGTTGCAACAGCGGCGTAATGGTTAGAAAGCACACTGGACGATCCAAAGGTCGCCGGTTCGATTCCAGCTCCCTGTCCGTCCGGCAGTTGAATCGATGGTGCAGGTTTCTCAAATGCCCCAACCACCCTTCACCCCCCCCCACACACCCCGTCCACCCAGCTCTGTAAATGAGTTCACAACATATTCTTGGTTCTATCGGTCACGTAGAAGGGAAAAACAATGAGATAAAATAATAAAAATAAAACGATAAAAAGAGTTCACAACATTTCGATTTAAAGCTTTCGTGACTGCAGGGATTCATCTTCTTGGTTCTTTCGGTAAAGTCACGTAAAAGGGAAATAATAAAATAATAAAAATAAAACAAGAAAAATAAAATTTTCACGACGTTTCGGCCACAATGCAAGCAGCCGTCCTCAGGTGAAGAACAGGGCTGTCGGAAAGACAACGTCATTCGGACGCTGAAGAACAGGCCTGTCGGAAGACGCTGTCTTTCCGACAGCCCCGTTCTTCACCTGAAGACGGCTGCTTGCGTTGTGGCCGAAACGTCGTGAGAATTGTATTTTATAATGTTTTATTTTTATTATTTTATTATTTCCCGTCTACGTGACTTTACCGAATGAACCAAGAAGAGTTCACAACAGCTAAGTCGATTGGCAGTGTCGCGTCCGGTGGGATAAAGTGTGGGTACTCCTGCCTCTTCTAATACGTCTAGCCAGCGTGCACGAGTAGGCCAAGTAACGCATATAGTGGCTTCTTTTTAGTAGAAGACCTTCAGCCAGCAGTAGCGTTAGAAAGAAATTGCAGGACTGCACTTTTACTTAAATGCGACTGAATGTCAAGGTATCCCTTTGAAGTGGTTGCGGTAGTGGTTGGTGGTGATTGTGGTGGATGGTTGTGATGGTGGTGGTGGTTGTGGTGGATGGTTGTGGTGGTGGATGGTTGTGGTGGATGGTTGTGGTGGTGGTGGTGGGAGTCGCCTGCCTCCGAAAATGGAACAAGAGCTGACAAGTGTGCACAGAAGCACGGAGAGGTTTTTTTTCAGATGCAACTTCATCGCGTCTGTCGGGCATCACGGGGGGGGGGGGGGGGGGGGGGGGGGGCTTTGAGCTGCCTTGCCCGTTCTCCTCCCCAAAAGCGCCGGTCCCGGAGAGAACGCTGACAAATGGACGGCTGCGGCCCCGCTCGGCACGGAGCCTGCCAGAGACGGCTTTCGCTCTGTGCCTCCTCCATCACTTAACTCGCATCAGCGTAACTCACGTGGAGCCCTGGGGGGTGGTGGTAAGGAGGGGGGGGGCACCCCCGACTCCACCGAAACGCCGGACGGATCTATCGCTCACGGCACCACCGCCGCTGCCACCAGCCCGGTCAGCCTCAGTCCTTTCTCCCTGAAGCCCCCTCCTCCGTGTAACGATGAAGCCATTTGGTTATGTTTTTTTTTTCAAGATGTAGCCCCGAACTTTTTTTTTTATTACCCCACCGCTGGCGGAGGATAGAACTTCCACTAGGGGGAGCTCCAAGAGAACCCATTCCTTGGCCTACTAAAGGTTAACCATTACACCAGGGTAGCAGCATCCCTGTCATATATCACTGCGGGAAAGTATAAACACATTGTCCTGCGGAGGGAGCTGGTAGGAACGTTGGGTTGCACGGTCAATGGCCAGGGTCAACGGCGGCGTGGTGTATTCCGCAAATATGGCCGACTGTGAGGGCGGGCACAAGCCGGCGTGAGTAGGTTAAACGTTGAGTTTTATAAGGGCATCACGGGGTGACCAGCCCCTCCCCACCCAGCCCCACCCCTCCCACCCCCACCCAGCCCCACCCAGCCCCTCCCCACCCTCCCCTCCTTCCCCACCCAGCCCCTCCCCACCCAGCCCCACCCCTCCCATTTTTGGATGCACGACGGACAGACATAATAATCCCCTGTGGGCTTATGTAACCAGGAGGTTCCTACCAGTACGAGATAACCTACTATTAAGCAGCGGTTTAGCGTATTCCGCTAGAAAGCTGGGGACCTGAATTCTGCTCACGGTCATGGCGAGCATTTAGCCGCGAACTGTGTCTGGGCGGCCGAGACCTGGATCCGGACCCAGGATCTCAGCGGTGCTGGCTGGGCAGGGTCTTCTGACACCCCGCAAAGGCACGCAGTCACCTCTACCACCCCATGTATGTGTAATAATACTCTTGGAGACGGCTTGTGGAATCGGTCCTTTTATTTACTTATTTCAGTTCACAAGCACTCCCCGTTGCTGGCAGGCAACGGGAAGTGGGCAGACAGATCGCAAGAGACGCACCGCCACGTGGCACTCGGAGCCCCGCTCGCGCGTGGCCCCACTCTCTCTCTTCGTTCCTCGTCTGATCACGTGTCACTCGGCTCTTCCCTTATTTAATGCCTGGGTCACGTGGTACGCTCCAGCCAATCCTTAATAGCCTGTGCTGAATGTTCCAGATTCCCCATCAACTCCCGGGACCACGCCCCTGACTTGTCTTCCCATTGGCTGAGGCCAAGACCAGCAGAACCAATCACCTAGCTGACATCTCTCGATCACGCCAGGGCCATGCTCCCAGGCTCTCCCCCCATTGGCTGTAGAGCAGGACCGGCAGAGCCGATCACCACGTGAGCCGGACATAGGCTCTCATTACATATGTACGGACAATCTCCCAGCCGATCGTTCTTCGCAGGCCCGCGTTGGTGGCACGCGGTTTTGTCTCGGTGAGATGGGGACAGGCGCTGCAAGGGACCGCGAGCGGTCGACATCGCTTGGAATGGCAGCCGATGGCGTAGATGGTGGAGGAAGTGTTGCCGATGCGCCTGAAGAACCACCGTCTGTTCTCAGGTCTGGCCATGTGTGCTTGTAGGAAAGGCCAATCAAAAATGACGTGCTGTGGAGATGCCACCGGTTACAGGAGTAGCGGCAGATCGAGGGTGAGGTGAGAGGGTGCATGAGGACGGTGCACCTGCGATTAGCACGGTTTGGCTACGTATGGTATGGTGCTAAAGAAGTTCAACACACACACATACAGGCAGACAATAGGAGCTGGTGGAGAAAGAAAATACGAGCAGCCGAACCCATGCAGTGATTCGACGTCTGGTTTCGAAGACGTACGAACTGAGGATGAGGTGGAGACTATTGGATGGTCTGAGATGGCGTGAGTGGCATGAGATGGTTAGAGCTGGTTTGATATGGCTCAGTATCATCACCCACATCGGCGAATTGGGTAGACTGTTCCTATTCTTAGGTTTTTTCGGTAAAGTCACGTAGGTAAAAAATAAAAATTTATAAAAGTAAAATAAAAATTAAATTAAAATCACGACGTTTCGGAGGCAACACAAGCTTCCGTCTTCAGGTGGAACCGTCACAGCACGATAGCTGTATCAAGCGACAGCTGTATCAAATGTGAATCATTGCAGTCACGAAAGCTTCAAATCTAGAAACAGACTGTTCCTGCTGTTGTCAGAGTCTGTAGGAGAGTGGCGGCTGGCATGCACGCGCGTCTCGTCGCTCGCACATCTGTGGTGGGTGCTGGTCGTGTGTGGATTGGGGCAGGGTCTGTTGGGACACGAGGTGTTTTAACATCGCTGCTGTTACATACATGTGCATGTGTGTGCGTGTGTGCGTGCGTTAGCTTGTGCGTGGAGCGGTAGTGTCGCCGTTAGCGCGCTGCGCTATGAATCCGGCGATCCGGCTTCGATTCCCGCTCATGGCGAACACCCGTGACGATTATCTGAACCGGTCCTGAGCCTCCACTAGGTCGACTAAGCCTCAAATGAGTACCTGGCAATATATGTAATAATCTACACCGCAGAAACAAAGGTGGCCAGGCACTATACCGCCATTAAATAGGTGCTCGTGATCAGCACTTGCCCAAACAGCCTGTAAGGGGCTACACGGGGAATCTTTGCCTGGCAGCCCATGATATCTCTGCCTGTCTTGTGACCCTTCCCCACCCATGTGGTCTCAGAGTGCACTTAGCCTAGCAAAAGTGGCTCGCTGATGTCACAGCACTTAGTGCATTTCCACTGGCTATGTTGTTGTGGGATATGTGTACACGTGTTAACGTGCGCACACTTGTTTGTGCCCGTGCGTATGTATGTGGGGAGCGGTTAGAAAGCTGCATTAGGAACCCAGCGACCCGGGTTCAATTTCCGTTCACGGCCAACATCAGTGACGATGATCTGAACCTGTCCTGGGCCTCCCCTCGTGTGCAGTGGCAGCCTTCATAGGTGCTCGCTAACAGCACTTGCCACATCAGTCTGTTAAGGCTTTGCACGTATCTGTCTGTCTGTGACAGGGTGTATGGGGAGTGGTGGCGCAGTGCTTAGCGCATTGCGCAATTCCCGGCCACGGCCAACATCAGTGACAAATGACAATCGAACCGATACTGAGTCTCTCCTAGGTCCACACTGGTGAGACAAAGGTGGCTGGGCGTGGCTCTGGCCACACCGTGCCAGCCTTCATAGGAGCTCGCCAACAACACTTGCCCCAATAACACTGGTCAACACACTTTTTCTGGCATAAGGTATTCCAATTTTGGGGTGCTGATTCCAAATCTGGCATCAGTTTTGTCTATCACATCAGGTTTTTGAGATATCAAATATTGCATTTTCAATAAAAACTGCAGAAGAAAAATAGTAAATAAATGTGGATATCTACATAAAATGATATTATAAACACACACTCCTAAAAATACAGCACCATATTTTAACACTAAAGCAGTCACTGACTCGCAACAACTTGCAATGATAAGTGACAGAGTTAAATTCGGGTAAAATCAATTAAAATGGGGTATGCCGATAGCATAAAAATTAGATGTGATAGAGCAAATCTGAGATCAGATTTGGAATCAGCACCCTGAAATTAGTCTAGAACAGCTGCAAAAGTCCAGGCCAGAATTTTTTTTTTTGACCAGTGTTATCTGTGGCGGTTCCATGGAGGGATATTTGTCTTCGTGACAGCTGTCAGATCCTGTCCCTGTGGAATGATGTCATTGACCAATCTCAGGCCTTTTTTCTTGTTTCAAAGGTTTTTTTTCCCCTTCTGAAACTGCTCGCTTCCTTTAAGCTAGGACCATGAGATTTGATTATTAGAATTCACTAAGGCGAAATGCGAACAAGGTGACTTTACTGTCACAGAACATGTGTTAATTGATTAACCGATTGTGGCAGTGTACAGCGTTGGGTTGGTGTGCTGCTAAACGTGCATATGAAGGCAGAGAGAAACAAAATGCCACGTTCCGATGACCACCTTAAAAGGAGGCCCGGACTGGTTCATGAATCGGGCAAAAGGACTCGGCCCAGGGTTCCCGTTGGCAGCCATACCGGTTGAAACCAGTTCCAAGGGGCCACGTGGCTCCCTTCCATATGGGAGTCGCGTGCATTTTCCCAGGCTGCCCTTTGGAACCAGTCATGTTGTCACGGGGTCAATGGAATAATGACACAGGTCAATAGCGTCTTTCGCATAGGTCAAAATTGAGGGCCGTGTTTTCATTAAAAATAAAATAGTGGGAAATTACAAAGATAATAGTTTTTTGGCTTGGGGTAGCATAACATAACGCAACCATACGGGTGAGCCTAGTTAATAAGAACGAGTCATATTGAGGGAGAGCGGGTGGTGGTGGCACGGAGGGAAGGGTTCTAACATCAAGGAGCCGTCTGGCTCCTGCACCATTGGCACGGGTAGTGAGCCACGCTCCTGGAAGAGCCTGGCAAGGCTCAGGTCTGGCTTCTAACGACGGTGGAAACGCAGCATCAGGGCGAGGGGGAGGTACGGATCATCCTGAAAGCTGTCATCGCCCTCTGCCTGCTGTCTGCTGCTGCGTTTTTCTAATCTATCTAAAAACTCAACACACTCGGCAACACTGTGGCTTTAAAATGAAAAAAGGCAACGTTTTTGGTAATGACCTTTCTCCATAACACGTGAATAGCTAGGTGAGAATAAAGACGGAGTAGATGATAAGTGTTGTACACTGCACTGGTTTACACCATGGGGCCTGATGAGAATTACATTTTTAGAAAAGAAATTCTGATAACTCAGTTTTATAAATTGGTCTGTGAACAATTATCTAACAATAGCTATTTAATCACAGGCAAACACCATTTTGATTTGAAGCTTTCATGACTGCAGGAATCCATACTCTTTGGTTATTTCGGTAAAGTCACATAGGTATAAAATAAATCTGCCTCAGCAGCAAACCATGCTTTCCCACCTGATGACGGATGCTTGTGTTGCGCCCGAAACGTCGTGATTTATTTTATTTTATACCTACGTATCTTTACCGAAAGAACCAAAGAGTATGAACACCATTTTAACAATCACAAACCCGTCAATAATCACAAATGCATTGCGCCTAAATGCACTCCTTTACATTCGAAGTAAAATGGTGAAAATGTTGCTGGCACAGTGCATTGTGGGAAGGTTTGCTCTTGTGAAGACATGTCAGGCGGTAATCCCAATTCTGATGTCTTCCTGGGTCCCAGTCGCTGTGATTGCAACAGGAGGAATTTCACCGCCATTCGTATCTGAGGCAGAGAAAGTTTGGGGAATTAAATGTGGGGTTAGAACTATTCAACTGTTTCCTGTGCACAAGCGCACTTTTACGTTGTTGAAGAGCATAAGTCATGATGGAAACTCCGGTCATCCTCGCAGCACCGGCTTTTGGCTAACCATCGAACAAAGACGGTCACTGCATCGCGTGCTTTCAGATGCGCACCTGCGGCCGTCTGGAACGCTCTTCCTTCCGATATTAGGAAGTCCCTGGAGCTATGGACTTTTAAAGAATCTAGATTGAAAACTCTTTCTTTACTATGGGGACCTCATTTGCCAGTAAAAATATGATAATTGGTTCTTTACCCTTCTATCTGGCAACAAAACTGACACCTTTTTGCAAGGAGTCATGTTTGCATAGACCGCAATACCTGCAGTCATAAATACAAACAAAAGACATAACTCTGATAATGTGCACTGTCCCTGAAGTTGATTGGTCCACACCCGAGACAGCTTTCCTTCGAGCCTAGTCTCATATGGGTTGGACCAGATGACGCCAAAAGGCGCACAACTCAAGGACAATGCACCATCAGAGTATGAGAGCTCGGGGCAAGCATCTACACTATGGGGACCTCATTTGCCAGTAAAAATATGATAATTGGTTCTTTACCCTTCTATCTGGCAACAAAACTGACACCTTTTTGCAAGGAGTCATGTTTGCATAGACCGCAATACCTGCAGTCATAAATACAAACAAAAGACATAACTCTGATAATGTGCACTGTCCCTGAAGTTGATTGGTCCACACCCGAGACAGCTTTCCTTCGAGCCTAGTCTCATATGGGTTGGACCAGATGACGCCAAAAGGCGCACAACTCAAGGACAATGCACCATCAGAGTATGAGAGCTCGGGGCAAGCATCTACACTATGGGGACCTCATTTGCCAGTAAAAATATGATAATTGGTTCTTTACCCTTCTATCTGGCAACAAAACTGACACCTTTTTGTTTGTATTTATGACTGCAGGTATTGTGGTCTATGCAAACATGACTCCTTGCAAAAAGGTGTCAGTTTTGTTGCCAGATAGAAGGGTAAAGAACCAATTATCATATTTTTACTGGCAAATGAGGTCCCCATAGTGTAGATGCTTGCCCCGAGCTCTCATACTCTGATGGTGCATTGTCCTTGAGTTGTGCGCCTTTTGGCGTCATCTGGTCCAACCCATATGAGACTAGGCTCGAAGGAAAGCTGTCTCGGGTGTGGACCAATCAACTTCAGGGACAGTGCACATTATCAGAGTTATGTCTTTGTTTGTATTTATGACTGCAGGTATTGCGGTCTATGCAAACATGACTCCTTGCAAAAAGGTGTCAGTTTTGTTGCCAGATAGAAGGGTAAAGAACCAATTATCAACTCTTTCTTTGCAACGACTTGTTGTGTTCAGTTTGTTGTCTTTCCCTCTGATTAGCATGGTTGGCTACATATGGTGCGAAAGAAGTTCATAAATTCAATGTTTGATCTCTACCCGTACCCGGCCGGGTACGGGTAGCCGGGTATCGGGTAGGGTACGGGTATCGGGTACCCGGTTGCGACCTCTGCGTGGCGCCCAGTGTCGCCCCTGACTCACCTGATGGCTCTAGTCCGTGGGAGCGCTGTAGAAGCGCCCACCTCTTTTTAATTTCAGCCAACTCCAGTCGCCCCTTCGGCTCGAATTCGGGGTAGAGAGATCTGACCCAAAGTCGGGCTGAATCGGGGCAACTGGAGATAACTGGCGCTGTCTGTTCCGTGGGAAATTAGGTAAACGATGATGAAAGAGCCCACGCGGACGACGGATGTGCGTGTGCGTTCTGTGCTTGTGTGTGCGCGTGTGTCTTTGTTTGTGTGGGGAGCGGTAGTGTAGCGGTTAGCACGCTGCGCTATGAACCTGGCGACCCGGTTTCGATTCCCGCTCACGGCCAACACCAGTGACGATTATCTGAACCGGTCCTGGGCCTCCCCTAGGTCGACTCAGCCTTAAATGAGTACCCTGGTGTGGTGTGTAAACATTGCCACTGGGGAGACAAAGGCGGTCGGGCGTGGTGCTGACTCATCCACCCCCTCGTGTACCGTTCCGGCCTTCATAGGTGCTCGCTAACAGCACTTGCCCCTACAGTCTGTTAAGGCTATACGGGGGATCTTTGTTTGTGCGCGCGCGCGTGCGTGTATCCTTGTGTGTCTTTGTTTGCGCGTGTGCACGAGCGCCGTGCAGGGACGTGACCTTGAGGAGGTCGTCTCTGAGGTTAGTGGCAGCCTCCAGAAATGAAAGTTTGGTGAACCATCGCTCTGAAGCTCACGCTCCATTTGCAGTTTCCCAATGAATAAACGCGTCGCTTTTCTCTCCCCCCCCTTAAAAAAAATACGGGAAAGCGAGCTTCGTTTCATCGGAGCAAAACAGAACAGTGTGTTGTTGCGTCTGTGTACACACGTGTGGGGGAGCGGTGGTGCAGCGGTTAGCGCGCTGCGCTGCGAACCTGGCGACCCGGGTTCGATTTCTGCTCACGGCCAACACCAGTGACGATTATCTGGGCCTCCCCTAGGTCGACTCAGCCTCAAATTAACTACCTGGTGCGGTGTGTAAAACATCGCCACGAGGGAGACAAAGGCGGCTGGGCGTGGTGCTGGCCACCGACCCCCTTGTGTGCCATGTCATCAGTGGGCAAACGTACAAAATCAGCAGGGGATAAAATACTTTTTTTCCCTCACTGTAAGTCACAAGTGGGTTATCAATGTTGAAATTCACTGCAGTCAAATGCTCTAAACGCATGTTGATTCTAAATGTGGAGGGTTAAAACCGGAGGACATGAAGACAATTCCACACGACCATTGGGAGAACATGCAAACTCCAAATACACAGCAGACGTCAGGATCGGGATCGACCCCAACGACAGGAGGATATACCGGATGAAGTAGTTAACATCTCGCCACCGTGGTTTACCCTATACAGCAGGCGTCAGGGTCGGGATTGAAACCAACGACCTCCTGTATGCCAGGTTAGGTAGTTAACATCTCACCACCACAGCAATCATTGTCTTTGTCTGTGTGTTAGCTGTGTGGGGCGGAGTGGCCACGGCGAGCTGGGAGAGTTTACGGTGCTGCACTGCCTCACCGGCTGGATCCCTGAAGTCATCCCTCTACGGTGAGTGACAGCCGCAGGACACTGCGTGTGCATGGGTCCGTCACTCACCCCGCTCACTCGCTCACTCATTCGCTCACTCACTAATTCAGCCACACACACACGGCCACTCACTCACTTAGCTGCTCAATAAAACCACTCAGTTGCTCAATTACTTGTTCGCTCGCTCGCTCGCTCACTCACCAGCTCACTCAGCCACTTACTCACTCAGCTACTCACCCACTCACTCATTCATCCATCGAGGGCAATGTATAAAATTATATTGATCCAGGATCATCGCTGGAAATGAATAAAATGACACAGTCATTGGTGATTAGTCTAAGCTCATCAACTCAGTTATACTTGAGGGCAACCGGTTTGAATCACGGGCAGTGGCTCAAAACTCGGATTCAAACCCAGGGTCTCTGCGTTGCCGGCTCAACGCCTCTGACCTTTGAGCCACTCGGCCACCTTTCGTCCTTCCTGTGAATGCCTTCCAAACAAGGTTGAAACGGTTGACGCTTTAGCTCCATCCGTCTGGGCTCACTGGGCAATTTCCCATGCCATTTGCACGGTGGCACAAACTCACGAGCGTGGTGTGCGCTGACATTTAAGGCTATATTTACATCTCGCGGAGGAGCCTGCGAGCACCAATCAGGGGTAATCAGTGTAACTTGGCACACGTTGTGTCTGCCCAGCATCACAACAACAACAAGGACAGCAACAACAGCGCTCGTGTCCTGGTACAGATTTAAAAGCGATGTTCACTGCCAATTATAATGCAAACTGAGTGCTTTTAGTGATGGAAATGTGAGTGAATGATTTGACCGAACGGCTGACTGACTGATATAATGTCTATCTTACTGGTTGACTCACTGATTAACTGACTGATTCAGCAACTGACTGACTTAACAAATTAACAACCAGCTGACTGATTGACTTCAGTACTGGCTGCTTGATTATTTTATCCACAGACTAATTTGCCTAGCTTGCTGAACCCTCAGGTGAAATAATTGCCTCCTTAATTAACGGACTGATTGACTAAATATTTGACTGAATAACCAACTTAATGTTTGTCTGACTGATGACCTAATTGTCTTACTCTCTGACTGGCTCACTGCGTGCCTGATTGTCTGACTTTCTGACTGATTGCTCACGTGACTAATTGCCTCATTGGCCCAACTGACTTACTGCATTGCTGGCTGATTTCTTTCATCGTTTATTGTCCGACCGTCTGTTTGCCCGTCCGTCTAACCGAGTCTGCCTCTTGCCTTTGTGCCCGCCCGCCCACCCGCCCTCCCGCCCCAGGGTTGCCCACGCTGCCCACGTTTGGGGCCTGCTGCGGGAGCTGCTGCCCGAATTCCGCCTGCCCCCGGAGGACGGAGAGGGGGCTCGCCCAGAGGAGCACGCGACCCCGGGGGTCCCGGTGGAGCCGGCGGTCGAAGAGCCCCCGCCGGCCGCGGCGGCGGCGGATCCCGGTCCCCCCAACCCCGCGGCGGAGCCCCCCGCGACGGCGCCCGGCAAGGACTGCAGGAAGGAGGGGCCCCCCAAGGCCGCCGAGCGTGGGACGCCAGCCGGTGGGTGCGGGATGGAGGGGGCTGAGCGTCGTCGTTTCGTTCCGAGTTGGAGCGCGCGCAAGTGCGGCTCGCGGTCGCTTCCTTCGCGATGGTTCCCCGCGTGTCATTATCTCGATTCAAGAAATGTTTCTGCTGCTAGCCGCTTGTCATCGTGGGCCCCAGGGCCCCCTGCTGCGAGATGCGCAGCGTGAGAGGCGCAGGATGAGTAATGAATGGCGACGATGATTTTCAGCGGATCGGAAGTGACAGCCGTAAGTTATCGTTGTGCGTGTTTGCCCAGCCTCGCAGAGCCTCATGACTCTTTTTCAGGAGGGTCCTGCTGAGTTTTGTCAGTCGCAGCCGATGATTGCGCTGTGGATTCTAGGTGCGTTTTATTTTTTTATTTTAAAGAGAAAACGCTGCAGCAGTGGGCTGTGCATGCAGCAGATTGTCAAAAAAAATGCTCATAAATAATCTCGAAATACGGCAATGAGACTATTATTTATTATCATATTTAAAATTGCAGTCTGTGCACAGGCTGTTTATCACAGGATGAAACGTGTACGCGCATTCTGTTGCCGTGCCATTCATATCTGTCTCGAGTGCTATCACGAATGAAGGCGCTGCTGTGTTTAGTTTGTTGTCCTTCGCCCGCTCCTCCGATTAGCACGGGTGACTACGTAAGGCGCGAAAGAAGTTTAACATTCATACGTGCTGCGTGTCACGGACACAATTGTAGTTTCACAGCAGGGGACGACGTTGCTGCACCGTGTTATCCCAATTTGAGTAATTTGCGGTGTGTGTAATTGTTCAGATTTGACCCATTGGGCCCGTCATGCCAAGCCTACTCTTTTCGGATGGCGCCGCGGGAGCTTTTAACGTGCGCTCAAGCAGGAGACGGCGCGTGGGTGGTATTATTTTTGTTGTCAGGGATGCGACGCTCATTCGTGACACAGGGGAAACCTTTAATGAGAACCGCAGTAACTCATTACGTTAATACACAGTATTAATCAGGGCGGCCCACAGGATTCAAACCGCGAACCTCTGCACCGAGCGGCGAACGTTGCCGGCGCCGGACCGGCCACGGCCGTCGTTGTCTGCGAGGCCGAATCTGTTGGGGGGGGCGGGGGGGGGGGGTGTAGTGGAAGAGAGCGGAGGGAACCCCCCCCACCAGGTGACCCGGTGCTCGCTGTCGCTTCCGCAGACAGGATGGATGGGAAGGAGGGCGGCCGACGGAAAGGGAAGGAGCTGGAGAAGGACAAGAGGAAGGCCGCTCCTTCGGAATCTGTGTCGCCAGTGCCTGAAGGTGGTAGCTTGTTCGTGTCGTGTTTGCATGTTTGTCTGTTTGCCATGAGTACGTGTGGTTAACGCGCTCATTATTTCCTTGCAAACATCTTGACACCTATTATTTTATTATTGTTTTTTTTTCCTCCCATCTACGTGACTTTACCGAAGGAACCAAGAATATCTTGACAACTGTTTTGTTTGCCAGGAAGGGTAAAAACCTATTCATGAACTTGACGTTGTACGCTCAACTTCATTCACATCGTCGTACGTAACCAACCGTGTTAATCAGAGGTGCCTCTCCCGCCGCGCGCCGCACCATGACCCGGGATCGCCGGCATGTAAATAACGCGTA
The DNA here is from genome assembly GCF_015708825.2 of Lethenteron reissneri. NCBI lineage: Eukaryota > Metazoa > Chordata > Hyperoartia > Petromyzontiformes > Petromyzontidae > Lethenteron > Lethenteron reissneri. The sequence goes on from NC_083783.1 coordinate 4,658,091, forward strand.
CGTACAGGGCGATCCATTTACAGATACTCCGCCGATTTCTAAATGGCCCCTCTTATTTTTATATTTTTTAAAATGGCCGATTGATCATTGTGAAGGCGATCGCTTCGTATCTTACAGAGGAGAGGCATGAAGAGATAGAATAAGTCATCGTATTGGAATTGGTGGCAGACGTGTGGGGGTGGGTCGGGGGGGGCGGGGGTGGGGGGCCGTGACATAATGCACTGTTTCCATTCCTCTTTTCTCCCTGCTGTTTTAATGGGGTATCTATAATCGGATCGCGCCGTCCGGCAAAATACACGTGCGCATGCACATTGGCCACTCCCCGCTCTTCAATTTGATTCGAGAAACCACGTAGACTCTCGTCGCTTACAACGGAGAGAGTGCCGTTCGTTGTGAGTCACCCCGACGTTTTGGGCCTTTGGGCCTTGGTGGCAAGATGTTATCTCTCTCGCCTGGTATACAGGAGGTCGTGGGTTCGATCCCGACCCTGACGCCTGCTGCTGTATATTTGCAGTTTTGCATGTTCTCCCCATGGTCATGTGGATTTTTTTCTACGGCTCCTCTGGTTTGTTCCCTCCACATTCAGAATCAACATCACGAGAGTTTGGCTGCTGTACATTTCCACGTGATGAGCCGCTTCGTTGAGCAATCATTTGTGGCCAGGTCGCTTCTGAATAAACTCCTTTAAAAAAGTTTTAAAAAATCAACGGTTTTATTAACAATTTCGTTTAACTCACGGTCGAGAAGTTTGTCAATGATGCGCCTGAGACATGCGGCACCTGCTTCTTGGGCGAGGCGATTACAGAGTTTAGGGACCGCGGCGTTGTTGACCTACCCACATAAATATTTAATGAATAAACCGTCCATACAAAATGTTAATTGCTTTAAAAGAGCCAATTAATTGATTAAGTGATGCCGATTTTGATACAGGCATGCATTGTCACCGGATCTGAGTAGGTGTGCAAAATTTTGAATTTATTGGACAACAGGAAGTAGACTAACTTTTGATGACAAGATTTGAGCTACATAGCTCAGTGAGCCGTGCATGGTAATATGAAAATAGTTTATTTGCGTGCCTGATTGCCTGACTCTCTAACTGAATGGGAATATGTATTCAGACTGCAGGAGTAATCTGATGATGAACGTTACAACAACAAACAATACAAACACACAATAGGAGTGCAAAGTATAGGAATGTTAAACAAATCACTTAGATAAAAATAAACTTTTCATCTTACCAGGTAAAGCCCACTCACCTATTCACTTATTTTTCAGATCTAGCAACCTGGCCACAAATGATAGCCCAACAAAGTGGCTTATCACGTCGAAATTTTTAGCAGCAAAATAATATAATCTCAATGCTTGTTTCTAAACGTGTCGCTGGCTGACCGTTTTACGGATTATCTAACTTTCACACCGACGTATTACCTGACTCTCGCAAGCCTGTGGCTTATCTATCTGTCCATCTGCCTGACCGACTGATTTTCTGACTCTCCGAATGACTGACCGTTTCCCTCCAGAGAGATTGAGCGCTAACTTTGGGACGGTGCCCGACAAGCCGGAGGTGGTGGTGTTCGCGAGCTACAGGTGTCCAGCCAGCGGCAGCGAAAGTTTCTCTGTGCTGGGCAGGATGGTGAGTGTCAGTGTGCATGTGTAGTGATTGTAGCATCACTACTGTGTGCACACGTGTGACGTCACCATGTGGGTGAGCGTTACTACCACGTGGGCCTACACACACATGACGTCATCCCGGCTGGAGGTCAGAATGACTGTCAGGGCCGGTTCTAGACTCGGGAGGCGTGGCCGGGGTGGGGCCCATATAAGCGGCCTCCTCAGGAGGTTCGGGGCTGTTCCTGCAAAGAATGAAGACGCCTCGTGAAGATGCCAAGAAGAGAAGGCCTACAGTGAGCGGACTGCCAGCAGCCACCTGGCAGGGTCACGCGGGAGTAGCTAAGAGACAAGTGTGTGTTAGCTAGGGTGGGTCGGTGGTCACCACCCTATGTGTAGAGTAAGAACAACTGTTGAGTAACTGTTGTGTTCATTAATAAATGAGTGTTGCCTCCCAAGAAGTGTGTGCGCCTAAATTGAACCCATTACACGTGTGTGTGTATGTATGTATGTTGCGGGGGGGCGCTAGTGCAGCGGTTAGCGCTACGCTGCGCTACAAACCCGGCAACCCGAGTTCGATTCCGGCTCATGCCCAACACCAGTGAAGATTATCTGAATCGGTCCTGGGGCTCTCCTAGGTCCACTCAGCATCAGATGAGTACCTAGTGCGGTGTGTAAACATCGCCACTGATGTCTGCCACCCACCCCCTCGTGTGGCATACCGCTCCCCCAACAATAACAACAACTGCCATTGGCCACAAAGTGGTGGAGATGTCACCACGATGCTTGTATCAGGCTATGTGTACTTTTCGGCCACGTGAAATGTCGAAGAATGCCCGCTGGCAGGAGGTCACGGAACACACCTAGATGCCATGATGTTTACAGACTGAGATGACTGGAAAATGCACTACCTGTGACCCCTCCTGTACCACTCCCCCCCCCACCCACACGCACAAAGACAAAGATCCCCCATATAGCCTTAACAGACTGTAGGAGCAAGTGCTGTTAGCGAGCACCGATGAAGGCCGGAACGGTACACGAGGAGGTGAGTGGCCAGCACCACGCCCGACCGCCTTTGTCTCTCCAGTTGGCAATGTTTACACACCGCACCAGGTACATTTGAGGCTGAGTCAACCTAGGGGAGGCCCAGGACCGGTTCAGATAATCGTCAATGGTCTTGGCCGTGAGCGGTAATCGAACCCGGGTCGCCGGGTTTATAGCGCAGAGCTCTAACCGCTACACTATCGCTCCCACACGCACACACACACGCACACAAACACAAACACGCAGGCGGACGCGGCGCAGAAGCTGCGTGAGGCCGGCCTCTCCCCCGTGTGGCCGCACCTCCTCCACGTGAGCCGCACTCGCAGCTCCCCGCTCGTGCCGCCCCCGCGCTCGCCACCCGTGCCGCCCTGGAAGCTCGTGCGGCCACGCAAGAGCAAGCCCCTGCCACGTGACGAGCCCGAAGGTGAGACGGCGGTGATGGTAGAGGTGGTGGTGGTGTGTTGGTGGAGGTGGGGTGCACAGGCGGGGCATCTGTCAGTCATTCGTTGGTCAACCCATAACACCTGGGTCTGTCCCGTGACATACCTCTGTGTTCTGGGTCGGTTACAGTAAAGACTCATAACACTTCACTCGTTCTCAAGGTGCACCTAGCCTGGCACACGCGCCATGGTGACGTCACGACGACTTAGTGGCGAACAGCGGTTGTTGGTGGCGGAGGTGGTGATAATGAAGGTAGTCGTGGTGGTGGTGTTGGTGGTGGTGGCGGAGGTGGTGATGGTCGTGGTGGTCGTGGTGATGAGGGTGGAGGTGATGATGGTGGTGGTCGTGGTGGTGATGGGACTCTGCGTCTCTTCATCAAGTGCCTCAACTCTCTCCCTGTTCTGTTGAACCCTCCCCATTATGGCCTCCTGTTAAATATTTAAAGTATTTCCAACTCTCTAGACAGCATGTTGGCACCTTTTTCTACATCGTTATAACGTGATCACGGCCAACACCAATGATGATCGTTTTATCCAGTCCTGGGTCTTCCCCTAAGTTGACTCAGCCTCAAATGAGTACCTGATATAATATTTTAAATTCGCCATTCAGGAGTAAAATACGGCCAGGCATGGTGCTGGCCACCCACGCCCTTGTGTGCTGTGCCGGCTTTCGTAGGTGCTCGCTAACAGCACTTGCCCCAACAGTCTGTGAAGGCGAGAAATGAGATCTGTGGTGAGGTGGGTTTCACTCGACTAGCTTTCACCAGTCATCCCCCACTTCCTTTCCACCGTCTTACCTCAGTGAGGCGTAGCTCCTGATGCGCTCAACGGATTTTTTTTTCTAAAGCCCTCTTTGTCAGTGAAAATGTTATCATCCTTGCGTCGTAACGGGGAACGTCATCACCATTCTAGTCATCATCCTCACCCATTTATGCATTTTGGTGGATTAAGGCTTGCGAACGGGCAGGTGATTGACTGGGCCTCTGAGGGTGCGAGTGAGATTGTGAACGGGTGGGTGTGCGAGTGGGTGAGCGAGCGAGCGAGTGCGGGGGTGAGCGAGCGGGCGAGTGAGCGGGTGAGCAAGCGAGTGTGCATACGAATGAGCCGGCGAGTGAACGATCGGGTGAGTGAGCGAAAGCGGGCGGGATGCCTGCAGCGAGACGGGCCCTGACGAATCGCTGAACGGTCCCCCATTGTCACTGCCTCCGCTGTCTGCGACGTGGCAGCAGCAGCAGCTGACGTGTCGTCGCTCGGCCATGCGCCAGCCGTCCGTCACCGGCAGGCGATGGCGCCCCGTGCCCGCCGGCGTGCGCACGGCTCTCACCGCGTAACCAATCGGTGCAATTTCAACCCCCGCTGGCACTCATTTACGCGTTAAATTGCCCGGCAGGTGAGCGCCGGGGGGATTTGGACACCGGGCCTGAATCACCGGTGCGCGTGAGATAGACGCGGCTGCCCCGGAGATTGTCGCTGCCTCCACGTGATGTTTGGGAGAGGGGAGGGGCGGCGGTGGCGGTGGCTTCCTCGTGCTCACCACAACGATGTCGCCCTCTCGGCCTCTCGGCCTCTCGGCAGAGGTCGCAAACGGGTTTTGATTCCTAACCCGTACCTGTACCCGGCCTCACCAGGGTCGCAAACGGGTACCTGTACCCGTACCCGGCCGGGTAGGGTACGGGTATCGGGTACCCGATTGCGATCTCTGGGATGAAGCCATGTTGCAGGCGCGGGTGGGTTGATTCTAGGAACTTGAATTGTGAGAAGAGACAAGACGTTGGAAAAAGAGTGACAAACGGTTACTCACCAGTGACTCACGGTCTACCCGTACCCGGCCGGGTACGGGTAGCCGGGTATCGGGTTGGGTACGGGTATCGGGTACCCGGTTGCGACCTCTGCCTCTCGGCCTCTCGCCCTCGTGCTCCGCTGTACATTCGGTGCCGGTTGAGTGGCGGCTTGTTTTCGCCCGGCAAAGCGCCGAGTTCGTGGCGGGGAATTTTGCTGCCCCCTACTTGTCTCTTGGCAGAGGTCACATGGGATGATCCTCGCAAGAATCAGAATATTTACTTGTGCCGGAGACAAATCCGATGAGTTTTAAAGCTCTTTTGAAGGTTCTTTTTCACAGTCGTCCAGGAAGTAGTTCTGTGATATATGCTTCCACGGGCTGTTTTCCAACATGAGGGGGCGGTGGGGTAGGGGAGGGGGGGGTAGGTAGTGCTGCTCTGCGAGATTTCCGAATGGATTCTTTGTCTCGTGGAAATGAATACACAAGTAAGAATACTCATAATGCCTTGTATTTACCCAATGAAACTGAGTCTCGAGACGTGTTTTTTTATGCGAGGGTCCTGCCACGCCGAGATGTTTGGCCCAATTCATTAGCGATCAGTGTTTGGCTTTGTTTGGAAGCAAACTGTAAAACCCGGAGAAAAGGCACTCGGGAGGAGCCTCTATCGTCAATCCGTTGGGATAATGAAGTGAATTCCACCTTCTTGCCATATTTGTATTGTCACACAAAACATGAAAGTATATTTCACACATCCCGTCAGCCGCACAGCCTCCTGGAAGTGCATCTTTTCAGCAGCATTGGCTAACCCTAGACCCGGTTTCAACTTTCAGCGTCTCATCAGCTTGCTTGAACCAGCGCTGCTGGACTGCCAGATGTTTTTAGTTAAGGGCCTAAAACATGGGTCCTAGCACACAACACACAAACAAAAATCATCAAACGTCCTTGTGGAGAGTTGATAAGCAATCAAGGCTTGTCCAAACAAACACATATGGGGGAGAGGACAGCCCAGACGCAACAAACGAGGCGGAAAGAGAAAAATAATCTATTCTGGAATGTAACCGTGACCACCGACGGGGGACAATTCATTACATCACGATTGGCGGGGTGGGGAGGCAGTGGGCGGTGTGAGTAGAGGGTGGAGGACGCGAGGGTGAATCCCCGTCGCGTGTAAAGTCACCCGCCGCCAGCCAACATAATGAGTCAAGATTAAATGAGGCCATCCGTCCCCGGCTGGGCTCAGTGGCCTGCCACGCTCGCGAACAATCGTCGCCGGCCGCCACGAGCTTTTGCCGGTGAGGAGAGGGGCTTCCTGCGGCTGTGGCCAGCGGCAACGCTCGATGACCTGGGGAGATGTGCGCGACTGTGCCGTCTCAAACCGTCGACCGGCATGTCCGCGTGCGGTTGAGTGTTTGGAAGTGCGGGTAACTCCCGGCTCTTCCGAAGAAGTCTGGCCAACGTGGAGGAGTAGACCAAGATACCCTCTCGTGGGTGGGAGTTCTCTAGATCTCACTATAGTGGGGCTTGGCGTTGCAGGGTCTGCGCCTTTAGTTGTGACGCAATTCTGCCGTATGACTTTCGTTCACGTGACGCGGTTGTTTTTTTGGCTGATGCAACACGCAGTATTAACCAGGGGAGGCCCACGGAACTGAACCGCGAACCTCCGCAAGTGCGCTGCCGCTCGACCGTATCACCACCTCGTGGGAGGCGGGGAGGGAGGGTTGCGAAAACATCATGCGTGGAAATTCCACGGAGTCAATCGAAACTCACTTGGCCGAAATTAATTGCGCTTTTGGAGAAAATCTCACACGTCGCCTTGTTAGCGAAAATCCATAGCCGGCGGACCATGCTCCGGCCCCGTGAGATTGCCTGCCCAGGAGTCATGGGGACGGTGGCACAGATGCATCTCACCGTGGAGACCTGATCACTTCGGTCATTAGCAGCGATCAGCCCCGACTATGCAATGGCAATTTGGATTTATACGCTGTCTTAAGTGCGGAGACCGCTGCTTAAGACGCCGCGCGGAAAAACTGGGAATGTTGGGGTACCATCTGTTGTGGTCACTTGTTCGTCGGCCCTTGCACTGCCCCTGCCATCTAAATTGCTCGATTTTGTGAGCTGCTTTTTAAGCAATGTTCAGCGCCTTGAGCGAAGGCGCTCTATGAATATCAAACAAATAAATAAGATAACGGAGTGGCAGCCGGGCAATGGAACGTGTCCGAGATGACGGACGTCTGCCTAGAGAGATGGAGCAATGAAATCAGTTGGTCTGCAGGTGCCGGGTGGGATCGTGAGGAGTGGCTGGCTTTGATCTAGTAGCGGATTGACCATGGCTGATGATGATTATTTGAGAAAACAAATTGTCATTCATCCGTCGGTCAATCAGTGTGTCTACCGAGTGATTACAACCGCCCCCCGTTCGCTCCGTTAAACATTTTTGTCTTCTCTCCAGATCAGGTTATGGCCTCTGTCAAAACAAACTTTGCATCCTGTTAAGGTGACTCTTTGTTGTTTTTCCTTTGTGGTGAATTGTTTATCCTTGTACTCCTCTTAGATCTCCAGTTATAAGTGGCAGGACAAACGTCCTTCAATAAATCAATAGCGTGTTACCAGTCCCCGTAAAGGAGGACACAGCTACCCCGATAATCCAATCCTTCCACTGGTTTCCAATCCACACAATCCAATACCAGATCGATCTTCAATATCTTCCATACTACCTACCTCTCACCCCACTCACTACCACTCACCCCTCTCACTACCCACTCACCCCTCTCACCCCTCTCACCCCACTCACTACCTCTCACCCCACTTACTACCCTCTCACCCCTCTCACCCCACTCACCCCTCTCACTCCACTCACCCCTCTCACCCCTCTCACCCCACTCACTACCTCTCACCCCTCTCACTCCACTCACCCAACTCACCCCACTCACCCCAATCACTACCACTCACCCCTCTCACTACCCTCTCACCCCACTCACCCCACTCACTACCTCTCTCCCCTCTCACTCCACTCACCCCACTCACCCCTCTCACCCCTCTCACCCCACTCACCCCTCTCACCCCACTCACCCCACTCACCCCTCTCACCCCTCTCACCCCACTCACTACCTCTCACCCCACTCACCCCTCTCACCCCTCTCACCCCTCTCACCCCACTCACTACCTCTCACCCCTCTCACCCCACTCACCCCTCTCACCCCACTCACCCCACTCACCCCTCTCAACCCTCTCAACCCTCTCACCCCACTCACTACCACTCACCCCTCTCACTACCCACTCACCCCTCACACCCCTCTCACTACCCACTCACCCCACTCACTACCACTCACCCCTCTCACTACCCACTCACCCCTCTCACCCCTCTCACCCCTCTCACCCCACTCACTACCTCTCACCCCACTCACCCCTCTCACCCCTCTCACCCCACTCACCCCTCTCACCCACTCACCCCACTCACCCCTCTCACCCCACTCACCCCTCTCACCCCACTCACCCCTCTCACCCCACTCACCTCACTCACCCCTCTCACCCCACTCACCCCACTCACCCCACTCACCCTTCTCACCCCACTCACCCCTCTCACCCCATTCACCCCACTCACCCCACTCACCCCTCTCACCCCTCTCACCCCACTCACCCCACTCACCCCTCTCACCCCACTCACCCCACTCACTACCTCTCACCCCTCTCACCCCACTCACCCCACTCACTCACCCCACTCACCCCTCTCACCCCACTCACCCCTCTCACCCCTCTCACCCCACTCACCCCACTCACCCCTCTCACCCCACTCACCCCTCTCACCCCACTCACCCCACTCACCCCTCTCACCTCTCTCACCCCACTCACCCCACTCACCCCACTCACCCATCTCACTCCTCTCACCCCTCTCACCCCTCTCACCCCACTCACTACCTCTCACCCCACTCACCCCTCTCACCCCTCTCACCCCTCTCACCCCACTCACTACCTCTCACCCCACTCACCCCTTTCACCCCTTTCACCCCACTCACCCCTCTCACCCCTCTCACTACCTCTCACCCCTCTCACCCCACTCACCCCTCTCACCCCACTCACCCCTCTCACCCCACTCACTCACCCCACTCACCCCTCTCACCCCACTCACTACCTCTCACCCCACTCACCCCACTCACTCACCCCACTCACTCCTCTCACCCTACTCACTACCTCTCACCCCACTCACCCCACTCACCCCACTCACCCCTCTCACCCCTCTCACTACCTCTCACCCCTCTCACCCCTCTCACTCCTCTCACCCCACTCACCCCTCTCACCCCTCTCACCCCACTCACCCCACTCACCCCTCTCACCCCTCTCACTACCTCTCACCCCTCTCACCCCTCTCACTCCTCTCACCCCACTCACCCCTCTCACCCCTCTCACCCCACTCACCCCACTCACCCCTCTCACCCCTCTCACTACCTCTCACCCCTCTCACCCCTCTCCGTAAAACTCGCGTCTTATCGTATTGCTGTTTGGGTGGATCCGCCAGTGCGATGGGTTTTTCTGACGCCAGACTTTTTCTTAAATATCCCCCCCCCAACCCCCACCCCCCCCAACCCCACCCCCCACCCACCCCCAGCAGCAAACCCTGGACCAGTTTCAAGTTGGCGCGGTCACCGCGGCTCGACCTTGCGCAAGACTCGGCGAGTCGAGGCTTTCGTCTCATCGTCTCAGCTCTGACCGGAAGTCATTAAGCGACATTATAGCTCCGAGCCATGGGGGAGCAGGGTTTTGGCTGGGGGGGGGGGGGGGGCAGGCAGGCGGGGTGTGAAGTGTAGGGGGGAAGTCGTCTGTATCCACTCGCCAGCCAAAGTGTCCCGACTCTTCTCTCCGCTAATCTCTTATCTGCGGCGTTCCAGCTCCTCCGAAATAATTGGAACATTGGCCACGGTTTTGAAATCCCACCGCTGAGCTGAGCGGCGGCGGTGGCGGTGGTGTAGCACCATGGGCGTGCGCGTGTGTGCCAGTGTGTGGGTGACGCAGCGTTTAGCACGCTGTGCTACGAGCCCGACCGCCCGAGTTCGATTCCAGCTCCCGGCCAACACTGGTGGACCAGTCCCGGGCCTCCCCGAGGTCGATGTGTAAACATCACCGCTGGGGGTGTGTGGGCGATAGCCACACCACCGCCTTGTGCGCCGTGGTGGCCTTCATATTTGCTCGCTCACGGCACTTGCCCCAATGGTCTATTAAAGGCTATACGTGGTGGGGGGGGGGGGGGGCGGGGGGTGAGTTGTGGGGGGTGATCTTTGTCTTTGCGGTGAGTGGTAGGGCTGGGAGAAGAACGAGTGAGCAGAGGGTTTGGGATGTCATGGGATGCATGCGATGGAGGAGGCACGGGCGTAGGGTGGCAGAGGGATTTAAGAAATTCGCGCCTCTGTTACAACTGCCGTGCCGGGAGATACAACCGCGCTGGGCAACCTCTTTATTGCGCAAGTCCAGCCTCGTCGCGTTGTCTTCGCCAACGAGATGGCGTGTCAGATTTTATGGAAAGCGCATGTTGGCAAAGTGAGTTTCGATGTGGAATTTCTATCGCATGATGTTTTCGTAACCCTCCCTCCCCGTCACGGGGTGGTGACACGGCCGAGCGGTAGCACATTTGCGGAGGTTCGTGGTACGTTTCCGTGGGTTTCATCAACCGAGACAACAGCAACGTCACGTGAACGCAAGCCGCGAGGCAAAATTTTATCGTGTAGCATTCCCCATTAAATGTGAATGCCGCAGATAAGGGTGCAGCCCTGCAATTGCATGCCCACTCCACGGCAGCATCCTTCAGCTGCAGAGATCCGCAAATGTGTGTACGTACGTACGTTGAACTTCTTTCGCACAGTACGTAGCCAACCTTGCTAATCGGAGGTGCGGCAAACATACATTGCAGTTACAAATTACTGGAGCAATGGAATGTAGATACTGATGACCAATTAGCCTAGCCTCGCGTAATGCAAATACAAATTACCAATTGCTTTGAGGTGTGTAATTTAGATATCAATTACACATTACACATGTAATGAAATTACATATCTAAATGACCGTACATGTCATTTATATATTGCCTGCCACTGCTTATGGGCATGTGGCGTTGGTTGGCATTGTTTCCGATGTAATGAGTCGAATGTGAGTGTTGGCCATGCTCACCCAAGCCTTGCACTCCTTTTTAAATCCTTTATATTAAGTTCGCTTGCTTGCTTGCGCGCTTACGACCGTGCAAATCTTTCGGTCGTTTTTTATTTAAATCCTTTATATTAAGTTCGCTTGCTTGCTTGCGCGCTTACGACCGTGCAAATCTTTCGGTCGTTTTTTAACCCACTTCCCGTGATCCAATCGAGCTGACATGTTCCACACAGACTCGTTGTGCGTGACAATTAATTTTCGTGAAAAATGTTCGCAAAATTTTACACTTTTTAGGATTTTTTTTTTATATTTAATTACCAATTGCTTAATGCTGCCAGGCAATCATCTGACCTATAGGTGGCAGCCATCTCAAGCCAGAGGACGAGAGGACTCTAGCCGCCACGGGTAAATTTTTGTTCTATCTCTCTCCTACTCTCTCACTCACCACTCATTCATCTCGTCTCTTGCTCACTCCTCACCGCTTTATCCGATCGACCTGCCCGCCAGTCTGTCCACCCACCCGTCACAGTCTCGCCCAGTGCGCTGTCGTTGCCGAGTTCCACGTGTGCGTACGTGCGTACGTGCGTGTGTCCTGTTTCATCTCTTGAGAGTCATCCGTGTGCGTGGAGCGGTAGCGCTGCAGTTAGCACGCTGCGGTAGGAACCCGGTGACCCGAGTTCAATTCCTGTTCACGACCAACACCAGTGACGATTATCTGAACCGGTCATGGGTCTCCCCTAGGTCGGCTTAAACGGGTATCTGGTGCGGTGTGTAAACATCATCACTCAGGAGACAAAGATGGCTGGGCGTGGTGCTGGCCATCCACCCCCTCGTGTGGCATGCCGGCCTTCATAGGTGCTCGCTCACAGCACTTGCCCCAACAGTCTGTGAAAGGCTATACGGGGATATTTGCCTTTGTGTCCACGTGTGTGTCTGTATCTCTGCTTGTGTGGTGAGCGGTAGTGCAGTGGTTAGCGTGCTGTGCTACAAACCCGGTGACCCGAGTTAGATTCCCGTTCATGGCCAACAGCTGTGACGATTATCTGAACCGGTCATGGGCCTTCCCTAGGTCGACTCAGCCTCACATGAGTACCTGCTGCGGTTTGTAAACATCGCCACTCGGTGCCGACCACCCACCCCCTCGTGTGTCGTGCCGTCCTTCATAGGTGCTGCTCGCTAACAGCACTTGCCTCAAAACTCGATTAAGGCTATACGGGGGATCTTTGTCTTTCTCTCTGCTTGTGCTGTCTGCCCTGCAGAGCCGGAGGTGAAGAGAGCCGAGCAGTTTGTGGAGATCTCCTCCCCCTTCCTGGACCAGCGGCTGAGTTGCATCCCCTCCGCTCCAGGCTTGTAAGTCTGTGTTTACACACGCACACGTGTATGCATGTGTACGTGTATGAGTACCTGGCGCGGTGTGTAAAAATCAGCACTGGGGAGACAAAGGCGGCCGGGCGTGGTGCAGCTGGCCACCCACCCCCACGCGTGCCGTGCCGGTCTTCAGAGGTCCTCGCTAACAGCACTTGTCCCATCAGCCTGTTAAGGCTATAAAGGGATCTTTGTCTTTGTGTGCGTGTGTGTGCGATGTCTCGTGTGTGCATTATAATGTTATTGTGTGAGAGGACATACGTGTGCATGTGTGGAATGCGTTTATATACTAGGCTTTTGCCCTCTTCATAGCTTCGCGTTTAAAATTCGACTTTAATTATTCATATTTACAATCGTTAAAACGATTACATTTAGCGCGCAAGCAATGGAAGTCATTCCCATTTCGCAGATGTAAATCGGAAAAATGCATATACGCGAAAATCAAATCCGAAAGTGACCTGAAAATCCCAAGCAACTGAAGAAATTTAATCAAAAACGCATTTTTTGCTTTACTGTGCCATGGTGTATCAAGGCATCTTCTACACACGGTGCAGAGGAGGAGTTTTGACTGTAGAATATTAGTATTCACAGCGGCACGCCAGCTGAAATATTTATACGTATCGTCACACCAAGTGCATAGTAGGGTCTAACGCCGTGTCCCCATGACCACTGGAAAGCTTTGCCGAGGCGGTTCACGATTGGGTCGCATGGTCCCAGATTCCCAGGGTTAGCCTCACTCGGCCCGCGTGTCGGGTAAATTACTTTCCACCCGAATATTCGTTCGGTCTTAGAAGGCCGATCGTTGGGGGACATTGCGTCAAACTAGGACTCATCTTCTAACCAGAGAGCGGTTCCTGGCAGGGTCCTTGCCGATGAACCCGTGGCAGGTCACCAGCATTGTTTCAGGTGAGCGTGACTCTGCTGCTGATGGGACACTTTAATGTGAAAACCGGTCCAGAGTTTTGCCCGTGTTGAACCAATGCTGTTGAAACTTATGCAGTGCCACAGGGTAGAGTGGATGATGGCATGTAATAATTCTAGATTTGAAGTCTTCGTGACTGCAAGGATCCTTACTTTTTGGTTCTTTCGGTAAAGTCACGTAGGTGAAAATAAAACTGATAATAAAAAGTAAAAAAAAAACCCATTCAGACGCTGTCTTTCCGACAGACCTGGTCTTCACCTGAGGACGGCTGCTTGCGCTGTGGCCGAAACGTCGTGAGAATTATTTTATTATGTTTTATTTTTATTATTTTATTATTTCCCTTCTACGTGACTTTACCAAAAGAACAAGAAGATGACTCCCTGCAGTCACGAAAGAAGCTTTAAATCGAAAAAAAATATTTAACTTAAATTTACAATTCTTTTTATGTGGGGTGACAGATGTGGCAAGGGGACATTTTGTGTGGCTCGTTATTTGGTGTCTGGTTTCTGGCTTCCCGCTTCTGAATATTCATTGCCACTTATTTCTTTTTTTGGGAACAAAGTCATCTTTCTTTCCACACCGACCAGGGCACGAGGCGACACTGCGTCGGCACTTGCGCTCTGAGCTCAAAGCAAGACAAGTTCAAATGCAATCTTCAACAGCTCTGCGGCTCTAAAAAGGGAACATTTTTTTTTTTATGATTGGTGACATTCAGGCCAATGACAAGCAGGGAGAAGTATCCGTAATAAAGGTGTTTTGAGGTAAGATCGCGTAATATAAATATGTCGTTAAACCCGCCACCAACCGACACAGCCAATTGGAAAGGTTTTGTTACGTAAACAAAATGTGCCAATTAGTTACTACTCCAACACACTGTGGTGGTGTGTTGGAGAGTAAACCCACAGCGTTTACAATTCGAGTGCGACGTTTCGCTGGTGACTACATCCAGCCTCATCAGGTGATTAGCCCGAATTGGATGAACAATTTTGTTTACGTGACAAACCTTAACCCATTGGTTGTGTTGGGTGGTTGCGGGTTTAACGACACATTTATATTAATGTGATCTAACCCAAACAAAAACTTTTTCACAGATATTGGTCGCGAAAGCCGAGTGTAGTCAAGCAACACCCAACGTCCAGCAGCCGGATCTAACCGGCTCGGCATCCCAGAAGATATTTCCGCACCCGGCACACCACATCCAGCATTCCCCCTCGGCTTGGCTGCGTGGCTCCTACTCACCGCGTGCCAAAATCTACTTCAGTCTCGGCGAGCGACCTGGACATCTTTTTTTCGTCGGCGGGAAATTAAGGCGTGCGCTTAATGTAACGTCGCGTGATATATCGTCCAATTTTGTTGGCAATCTGCTACGGGGGAGGTAGGCAGCCAGCAGCGCCTATCGGGAGACCACGCGGCTCAGCTCTCACCTTCGCTGAGCTACACAGCGTCCACGGAAGGTCACATTTAAAACCGTTTCATCTGCTCGCTCGCTCGCTCTCCCTCGCTCTCTCTCTCTGTGTCTCTCTCTCTCGCTCTCTCCCTGTCTCCCTCTCTCTCGCTCTCTCTCTCTCTCGCTCTCTCTCTGTCTCTTGCTCTCTCTCTTTGTCTCCCTCTCTCTCGCTCTCTCTCTCTGTGTCTCTCTCTCTCTCTGTCTCTCGCTCTCTCTCTTTGTCTCCCTCTCTCTCGCTCTCTCCCTGTCTCCCTCTCTCTCGCTCTCTCTCTCTCTCGCTCTCTCTCTCTCTCTCTGTCTCTCGCTCTCTCTCTTTGTCTCCCTCTCTCTCGCTCTCTTCCGCTCTCCACTCAGTCCATCACTCGCTCGCCGGCCACATTAAACGCCACGTGGCTAATGTGCGGCAGAGCCCCCCGAGCTCTCCCGGGAAATGGGGGCCTGATTTATTTTGCTTTGCCGTTTGTTGTTATTTAGCCTCTTTTGACAACACAATCACCCAGCCCCGCTCCTCAAAGCCGCGTAAATCACCGCTGCCTTTCCAGCGCGGTCTTTTCCTCACTTGGCCGCGCGTGTGTGGGTGTGCGTGGACGTGTGTGCGTAACCGGGAGCGGTCACGTAGCGGTTAGCGAGCTGCGCTACTAACCTGGCGACCCGGGTTAGATTCCCGCTCACGGCCGATACCAGTGACGATTATCTGAACCGGTTCTGGACCTCCTTTAGGTCGACTAGGCCTCAAATGAGTACCTTGTGCGATGTGTAAACATCGCCACGAGGGAGACAAAGGCGGCCGGGCGTGATGTTGGCCACCCACCCCCTCGTGTGCTCTGCCAGCCATCATAGGTGCTCACTAAGAGCACTTGCCCCGACAGTCTATTAAGGCTGCAAGGGGGAATTTTGTCTTTGTGTGTGAACATGTGCATCTGTGGACGTGTGCGTGTGGGACGTGTGTGGATGTATGTGTGTAATGTGGTGGGGGGGGGGGGGGTGCCACGATTACTGTGGAAGAGATGATCCAATAGGAACGAAACTTTGGTACAAAGTTGCGTTTCTCTCAGGGACCTACCCTCTGTTTGCCCACTTCAGCAATTGTTTCTTGCTGTGGTTGTCCCACCTGATGACGGGCGCTTGTGTGTTGCGCCCAAAACGTCGTGATTTAATTAATTTTATTTTATACCTACGTGATTTTACCGAAAGAACCAAAGAGTATGGATCCCTGCAGTCGAACAAGTTGATTCCGGAACAAAAAAAACTTGGGAGAAGCACAGCAGAGGAAAACATAATAATAATACTATTTTCAAATATGCAAATGAAAATTGAGCTGACAAGCTACCCGTCGGCTTTCACACTGTTAATTAAATACGTCCGAGAAACCACATCATGTTGGAAAGCGTTACATAATTCAATTGCATGCATGCTATTTGGAATGGGTTTATATATTTTTTTTAACGAAATGCCACACAATTGCGCTATGAGCGTTGCGTCACCAGACGAACAATCCGTTTGGATCGCTCGCAATGCAGTACGGACCCTTCGTGTTAGAGAACGGCCCACAGAAGTGGATATCACAGACCCACCTCTGAAGATCCCTTCGAGTGGTATCTGGTCCACGCGCAGTAGAGGGCAGGACCTTCCCACCCGCTCTGCGTATGAGAGAAATGTTCATCGAATGCTATTCGCAAAAAAATATAATTTTAATAATTCTCAGAGCTGGAACTCGGCCGAATTACGTGGAGAACTAGATTTTAACGTTTATAATTTTATTTGATCGTCGTTGACCGGGCTTAGACCATCAACTCACTCCACTCAAGAAGCCGGTTCAATCACAGGTACCTTCCAGGATTCGAACCATGGTCCTCAGACATGATAGCAACAGCACGATCACAATACAATTGGATGGAAAAATACAATTTAAAAGGAACAAAAAAATATATATCAGACGGGTGTGTTGTACCGCGAGCAATCACTATGTTCCCAACATTATCTTCGAGTTCGTGGGCGAAAGTCACTGAGCTGCAAGGCGATTGGTTCCGTGGAGATCCGATGACAGCTCCTGAAAGTCCCCGCGCCACCTCAGACCGACCATGCACGTCGCCCTGCTGTGGTCTTAATCAACATCCAGGAGGCACTGGAATCACAGCCAAGACCGTTCATCAGAGCCCGGGGGCTGTCACACCGAGCCAGTTTTCAATCGCAGTTGTGCAGCTTGAGAGCCCGGATTGAAATCCAGGATGTTAGCGGTGCCAGCTCAGCTCTCTGACCTCTGAGCCACCCGGCCTCCTCCCCGCGCCAAAGCTCTTAACGTACGTTTATAAGACGATTTATGATTTCCTTTGCGCGTGTCGGCTGTGTGGTCGATTGCTCGCGCGTACCCCGTGCGTGCGTGCGCGTGTGGCTGCAGCCTGGCTTTGCTCGAGGATGTATCACCTCTCCAACTCAATCCTTTCAAATCCCTCGCGACTCGTTTCCATGAATACTGGGAAGCGGGCTCCGCTGGCCACGGGATGGCTCAGTTCTGGCCCAGTTCTAACCCAGTTCTGGCCCAATTCTGGCCCAGTTCTGGCCCAGTTCTGACCCAGTTCTGGCCCAGTTCTGGCCCAGTTCTGGCCCAATTCTGGCCCAGTTCTAACCCAGTTCTGGCCCAATTCTGGCCCAGTTCTGGCCCAGTTCTGGCCCAGTTCTCGCCCAGTTCTGGCCCAGTTCTCGCCCAGTTCTGGCCCAGTTCTCGCCCAGTTCTGGCCCAGTTGTGGCCCAGTTCTGGCCCAGTTGTGGCCCAGTTCTGGCCCAGTTCTCGCCCAGTTCTGGCCCAGTTGTGGCCCAGTTGTGGCCCAGTTGTGGCCCAGTTGTGGCCCAGTTTTGGCCCAGTTGTGGCCCAGTTCTGGCCCAGTTCTCGCCCAGTTCTGGCCCAGTTCTGGCCCAGTTCTGGCCCAGTTCTGGCCCAGTTCTGGCCCAGTTCTGGCCCAGTTGTGGCCCAGTTGTGGCCCAGTTCTGGCCCAGTTCTCGCCCAGTTCTGGCCCAGTTCTGGCCCAGTTCTGGCCCAGTTGTGGCCCAGTTGTGGCCCAGTTCTGGCCCAGTTCTGGTCCAGTTGTGGCCCAGTTGTGGCCCAGTTCTCGCCCAGTTCTGGCCCAGTTCTGGCCCAGTTCTGGCCCAGTTCTGGCCCAGTTGTGGCCCAGTTCTGGCCCAGTTCTGGCCCAGTTGTGGCCCAGTTCTGGCCCAGTTCTGGCCCAGTTCTGGCCCAGTTGTGGCCCAGTTGTGGCCCAGTTCTGGCCCAGTTCTGGCCCAGTTGTGGCCCAGGACGGGTGACAGGGCTCCAGTTTACAATTCCCACATTACGATCACGACCCGTGAGTCGCGAGACATCCCTGAACTCTGCTGCCTCTCCCTCTAAGTCTCTCCTGCCCCCCCCCTCTCCTCTTCCTCCTTGGTGGCCGGGTGGCACGCTGGTGACATTCATGCCTCACACCAAGAAGGGCCTGGGTTCGATTCCCAACTCGGGCACTGTGTGGAGATTTGTGTTCTCCACCTGTTATGCATGGGGTTCCCTACAGATTCTCCGATTTTTCTCCCGTAGTAATAATAATAGTGATGATGGTGATGATAAAACCCACACAAAATGTAATTGATATTGGCCGATCATCCCAATGCAGCAAAAATACCCCCCCCCCTCTCTCTCTAAGTGTGAAAACTTGGCAGGATCTTTGTGACGCTTCCTGGGTAAATAATAATTCTGATTTATAAATTGCCCGTAAACAGTCATTGTCAGAGAGCCGTGCGTGGAAAGGCGTAAATAGTTGAACATTTAACCAAGGAAAGAAGGAGTGAGATAGACGTTTGAAAGGGAAAGCTATTTTAAACAGATGTGTGTTTTAGTCGAGATTAAACAAGCGACTGCTCCCCCGTGGCCGAGGAAGTGTGTGGTCAAAGACTCGATCTTTACTCGTCAACAAAGTTTAACGTCATGAGCAAAGGCTCGTGACCGAATCACTCGCCCGCGATGCTTCCCATTTTTTGTCAGATCTGGGACCTAAACATTTATATATTCACACCATCAGAGGGCAACAAACCCCATAACGGCTTTCCGCATCTTCTACTTTGCAGTTGTTTAAGGGCAGTCAACTTTTATCACGTGATATGTGATGGGAAAGCAAATGTGGACTAAATGCGCGCACTCCAGTAGCAGGGCCCGGGTGGAGTGGTGGCGGAGTGGTTAGCGCACCGCACTACGAACGCGGTGAGACCCGAGTTCGATTCCCGACCACGGCTAGCGTCGGTGGCGAGCGACATCTGAGTCGGCCGTGGGTCACCACCACCCCCACCACCCCCACCACCCCACCGCCACTTATCATGTTCGCTGCAAAAGCACGGTGAAGTTTGGTTGAACAAGCCACAGCACTGACACAGTGTGGAGAGGCGTTCAGCTGACAAGTGGATTGATAAAGAGCTGTAATTACAATTAATTTCTATCTATCAGGTTCGTGCCCCATTTACTTCACAACATTTTAGCGAAATGGCCTGGATCACGGCAGGACAGAATTACTGAAAGCCTCTTAACTGATCGAAGCGCACTCGTCATGTTATAATTGTCTCCCATGGAGGGGAGATATAGAGCGTTTCAAACAGTACGTATTTGTGCGTGTGCGTGTGTGTGTTGAACTTCTTTCGCAATCGTACGTATCATCATACCGCGCTGATCGGAGCGTGGAAATGTGCAAAGCTTGAACCGCGACGCCCGACACATGATGGCCCCACTCACTTAGAACGACGTCGCGGGATATTTATCGTGTAATCCGAAGCAGACGCGTATTATTAACCGGCAGTATTACCCAGGGCAGCGACTGGGTCAGTCCCACGGTCAGTCCCACTGGCTCAGTCACCACGGTCGTGTTGGTTCTCATGCCTGTGGCTCAAATTTAGACGTATCTGGAACTCCGCGGACAATGCAATGCTACGTGGGTTCACACCGTAGCATCTAAATCAATTCTCATCTCAAGACCCTGAGCAGCAACATGTTTATTTTATATCAGAATCTGTATTTAGACCGGAGGAGAAGGAGGAGGAATGTGATGAAGCTATGCAGTTTTTTTCCACAGATGTCCAGTCGGGGGTCACGGTCAGAAAGTTAAACCTACTGGATGTTTGTGAAAACTACTGGACATGTGTGAAAAAGAGATTCATAGGTCATCGGATTCCTCTAGTATAAATAAATCTTCTCATTCTGATTCTGACATCAACAAACGATACAACAAAGGATACTAGAGAAAGAGAGACGGGTGAAGAAAGCCACTTTGAAGAAACAAATAATAAAAAATTTAGAAATAAATGTTAATAAAACATGAAAGTATAAATTGTACGGGGATTTTGAATGCAAGCATGGGCAATACAACAACAACAGGCCAAGACCATACAATATATTAAATGCTGGTTAAAGGGTGGGGGGAGGAGCTTAAGATCTTGTCGCCTGGATTTCTCTTCACTTGATACAGTAAATTGACTGTGACGGTCCCACCTGAAGACGGAGACTTGTGTTGCCTCCGAAACGTCGTGATTTAATAGAGTTATTTTCATTTATTATTTTATTATTATTTTTTTACCTACGTACCTTTACCGAAAAAACCTAAGAGTATGAATCCTTGCAGTTACGAAAAGCTTCAAATCTAGAATTAAGGCCAAGACCACACCAGGACAACAGCACAGTCCTTCCACGACATCTCACCTTGACATTGAACGATCGATACATGGTTAGGGCTCATCGTTTTAAATCACAGCTGCGAATGTGGCTGCGTCCGGCAATAATCCATTGTTATGGATGAACAGGGCCCGATGTAGATTTCCCGTTGAATCGAGTAAAATAAGGATTGGGATGTATGTAGAGGTCACAATGATGGGTCCTGTATAGTACACCCAGTGCAAATCGAAGAGTAGAATGATGAAGCGGGTCTAGTCTGTTTGCTGTTTCATTTTAGCTGATCTGTAAGCAACGTCACATCAGTCAAAAAGGGGTGGAATGCCAACTTCAGTAATTTGCAGGCACAAGGCAATGGGGAAGCGGTGTTTCTTTTTGTTTACTACGTAGGCTTTCGCGACCAATATCATCCATAAGAGTTTTTTTATTGGAGGGGGTTAGATCGTGTAAATATATAAATGTGTCGTTAAACCCGCCACCACCCGACACATCCAACTCGTGAATAACATAGTGGCCTTAAATATTCGGGTTGTCACGTGAACAGAACATGCCAATTCGTCACTAGTACAGCAACACCGGTGTGTTGGAGAGCCAAGCCACATAAAAACCCTATTTTAGATTTTTTTTAGATGCGATCAACGTGGGTTGGAATGTATTGAATCAATCGGTAAACCCAAGTGTAGTGAATTATTGTACAGCGGTGTGGCATTCGGTTAGCATGGATGATGCTATAAAACATGCAGTTATTATTGTGATGATGATGAGTATTCAATGATGTGAGAAGCAGTTCAGTCATATGTCGGAGGGGGATAAAGAGGTCTTGACACCTGGGTTTGAACAGGGGGTAGGGATTCATATTCTTAGGTTTTTTCGGTAAAGTCACGTAAATAAAAAATTAAAATTAATAAAAGTAAAATATAGATATATTTACACTATGGGAACCTCATTTGCCAATAACAATATGATAATTGTTTTTTTACCCTTCTCTCTGGCAACAAAACTGACACCTTTTTACAAGGAGTCATGTTTACAAGGAGTCATGTTTGCATGTTTGCATAGACCGCAATACCTGCAGTCATAATACAAACAAAAGAACATAACTCTGATAATGTGCACATAACTCTGATAATGTGCACATTATCAGAGTTATGTTCTTTTGTTTGTATTATGACTGCAGGTATTGCGGTCTATGCAAACATGACTCCTTGTAAAAAGGTGTCAGTTTTGTTGCCAGAGAGAAGGGTAAAAAAACAATTATCATAGATATATTTTTTAAAACTTTTATTAATTTTAATTTTTTACTTACGTGACTTTACCGAAAAAAACCTAAGAATATGAATCCTTGCAGTCACGAAAGCTTCAAATCTAGGAAGGGGGCAGGGAGTCCATGCGTCTCTGTGTGAGCCTCTTTGATCGTTAGGGTCATGCCCCATCTCTGTGTGAGTCCGTGTGAGTCGATGGGTCTCTGTGTGAGATTACATACGATAAATACATTAGAGAGTGATGCTGCTACTGCGTTGGTAGTGGTGCACAAGCGCAGCTCCTGTCACCCTGCACTACAGCTCTTGTCACCCTGCACCACAGCTCCTGTCACCCTGCACTACAGCCCCTGTCACCCTGCACCACAGCTCCTGTCACCCTGCACTACAGCTCCTGTCACCCTGCACCACAGCTCCTGTCACCCTGCACTACAGCTCCTGTCACCCTGCACTACAGCTCTTGTCACCCTGCACCACAGCTCCTGTCACCCTGCACCACAGCTCCTGTCACCCTGCACCACAGCTCCTGTCACCCTGCACTACAGCTCCTGTCACCCTGCACCACAGCTCCTGTCACCCTGCACTACAGCTCCTGTCACACTGCACCACAGCTCCTGTCACCCTGCACTACAGCTCCTGTCACCCTGCACCACAGCTCCTGTCACCCTGCACCACAGCTCCTGTCACCCTGCACTACAGCTCCTGTCACACTGCACCACAGCTCCTGTCACCCTGCACTACAGCTCTTGTCACCCTGCACCACAGCCCCTGTCACCCTGCACCACAGCTCCTGTCACCCTGCACTACAGCTCCTGTCACCCTGCACCACAGCCCCTGTCACCCTGCACTACAGCTCCTGTCACCCTGCACTACAGCTCCTGTCACCCTGCACCACAGCTCCTGTCACCCTGCACCACAGCTCCTGTCACCCTGCACCACAGCCCCTGTCACCCTGCACCACAGCTCCTGTCACCCTGCACTACAGCTCCTGTCACACTGCACCACAGCTCCTGTCACCCTGCACTACAGCTCTTGTCACCCTGCACCACAGCCCCTGTCACCCTGCACCACAGCTCCTGTCACCCTGCACTACAGCTCCTGTCACCCTGCACCACAGCCCCTGTCACCCTGCACTACAGCTCCTGTCACCCTGCACTACAGCTCCTGTCACCCTGCACCACAGCTCCTGTCACCCTGCACCACAGCTGCTGTCACCCTGCACCACAGCTCCTGTCACCCTGCACCACAGCTCCTGTCACCCTGCACCACAGCTCCTGTCACCCTGCACTACAGCTCCTGTCACCCTGCACTACAGCTCCTGTCACCCTGCACCACAGCTCCTGTCACCCTGCACCACAGCCCCTGTCACCCTGCACCACAGCTCCTGTCACCCTGCACCACAGCTCCTGTCACCCTGCACCACAGCTCCTGTCACCCTGCACTACAGCTCCTGTCACCCTGCACCACAGCTCCTGTCACCCTGCACCACAGCTCCTGTCACCCTGCACCACAGCTCCTGTCACCCTGCACTACAGCTCCTGTCACCCTGCACCACAACTCCTGTCACCCTGCACCACAGCTCCTGTCACCCTGCACCACAGCTCCTGTCACCCTGCACTACAGCTCCTGTCACCCTGCACCACAACTCCTGTCACCCTGCACCACAGCTCCTGTCACCCTGCACCACAACTCCTGTCACCCTGCACCACAGCTCCTGTCACCCTGCACCACAGCCCCTGTCACCCTGCACCACAGCTCCTGTCACCCTGCACTACAGCCCCTGTCACCCTGCACCACAGCTCCTGTCACCCTGCACTACAGCTCCTGTCACCCTGCACCACAGCTCCTGTCACCCTGCACTACAGCTCCTGTCACCCTGCACCACAGCTCCTGTCACCCTGCACCACAGCCCCTGTCACCCTGCACCACAGCTCCTGTCACCCTGCACCACAGCTCCTGTCACCCTGCACCACAGCCCCTGTCACCCTGCACCACAGCTCCTGTCACCCTGCACCACAGCCCCTGTCACCCTGCACCACAGCTCCTGTCACCCTGCACTACAGCCCCTGTCACCCTGCACCACAGCTCCTGTCACCCTGCACTACAGCTCCTGTCACCCTGCACCACAGCTCCTGTCACCCTGCACTACAGCTCCTGTCACCCTGCACCACAGCTCCTGTCACCCTGCACCACAGCCCCTGTCACCCTGCACCACAGCTCCTGTCACCCTGCACCACAGCTCCTGTCACCCTGCACCACAGCCCCTGTCACCCTGCACCACAGCTCCTGTTCTCTACACCGAGGACCAGGAACGGCATTGCCAGGCGTCGTTTCTCCAAGGCAGCTATCGTCATCGTCGTCGTTGTCATCATCATCATTGTCGTCATCATCGTTGTCACCATCGTTGTCGTTGTCACCATCATCATTGTTGTCGTCATCATCGTCGTCATCATCGTCGTCGTTGTCATCATCATCATTGTCGTCGTCATTGTCGTCATTATCGTCGTCGTCGTCGTTGTCACCATCATTGTCGTCGTCATCATCGTCGTCATCATCGTTGTCATTGTCATCATCATAATTGTCGTCGTCATCATCATTGTCATCGTCATCATCGTCGTCGTCATCATCATCATTGTGGTCGTCATCATCGTCGTAGTCATCGTGATCATCGTCATCATCATCAGTGTCGTCGTCATCATCGTCGTCATCATCGTCCATAATATATATATTTTTTTAATGCATCGTTAAACCTACCACCACCCGACACAGCCAATTTGTGAGGTTTGTCACATGAACGGAACATGCCAATTCGTCACTAGTACAGCACACCGGTGTGTTGGAGAGCCAAACCACAACATTTACAATCTGAGTACGACATTTTGCCAGTAATTACAACCAGCTTCATCAGGTGACAGCCAGATTTGTGGAGAAATCCTCCTGTTTCGTTCCTTCAATACACATTTATATTTACGCGATCTAACCCCAAAAACCTACATTATGGACGATATTGGTCGCGAAAGCCTACGTGTTAATCTTATCACCATCTTCATCATCGTCGTCATCTCGCTGAACATTAGCAGCAGCAGCGTTCAATCCACACCGACTTTTAAGGGTCATCTAAAGGCACCATCTCTTGCTTAAAGGCCCCGATCTCTTTCTACTTTCTTTCGAGTGACACCATCGTTACGTGCCTGTGATATAATGCGCTGGCGCCGTTACAGCCTGTTTTGTTATGATTATTTAGCCAGCACTGACCCTGCTTGGCCTTGGGAAACAAGACATGAGCTCAAAGCACGAACTCACTCGGGCAGCCACCGAGATGAGGGTTGGGGGGGGTCGGTGGGGTGGGAGCAGTGCAATGCTTTTGGATCCCGTAGCAGGGTTACATTACATGCCGTTGCCGCGTCGGGAGCCAATGTAACATTAACTGTTGAAAATTAATGAGAAGAGCTCGCGGGTCGTGGGTGGAGACCGAAAGCGCGTGGACGGGAGAGAAGCGAGGAAATGTGCAGATTGTAATGTATTTAAAAAAAGAAAAGAAATCCTATTTATTTTTAACGCTGCCGTCAAACGGCCGACCCTGTATTTTTAACTAATCTTGCCAAAACTGCACGGAGGAGATTTGCATTTCAAAGCAACGGGGGTGGGGGGGGGGCGTATCGGGGTGGTGGTGGGGTTCTCCGGGGATGTGGGGTGTGCGTCTGCGCTTGTGTGCGTGGCGTGGCGCGGTGCGGTGAGCGGTGGCGCAGCGGTTAGGGACGCCGCGCTATAAACCCGGCGGCCCGGGTTCAATTCCCGCTCGCGGACCGGACCTGGGCCTCTTCTAGGTCTACTCAGCCTTAAATGAATTACTCGGTTGCGGTGCGTAAACACGGGGTGCTCGGAAAACAAGGGGACGGTCATGGTGTGCGCGCTGGCCACCCAACACCTCCGTGTACCCTGCCGGCGTTAATAGGTGCTCGCTAACAACACTTGCTCCAACAGTCTGTTAAAGCATATATGGTGGTGGTGTGGAGGTGGGGGGGTGTTCTTCATCTTCGTGTCACTGTGTGTCCGCGTACAATCACACGCGCACAGCATCAGCGAGGCGGAGGAGCAGGGTGAAGAGTCGCAGAAGTGTCTGGCGGAACCCGTGGCAGAGAAACCCTCGGATGCTCTGCGTCCCCCACCACCGGTATGACTCCCCGCCAACCCCCACCCCACCTCTGCTCCCCCACACTCTCCTTCCACAACACAGGTCACATCCACCGGCACTCTGCACCACCGCACGTCCCCTGCTCCTTGCAGCGAGCTCTGCCTGCACTCAGTCGAATGGTCTCAAGTGTCCTCCACAAATACTTGGTGCTGCCACCGCCGCTGTAAATCGATGGGCCCGGGTCTTGCTTGGGTTTTCAGAAGTGGCAAGGCGGGCAGTTTGTCCCAAAGGCTGAGCGCAGGCTCAACTTATAAAGGAAGTAAATGATCCGCGAAACGATGGAGTCCGTTCGGGAATCTCCACGTTATTGAACCACGGCACCTCGCCGAGCTCGTCGAGGAGCATAAACCGTCGCACGAACTCTGGTCATCCTCGCAGCAGCAGCAGTAGCAGTAGCAGCAGCAGCAGCAGTAGTAGCAGCAGTAGCAGTAGTAGCAGCAGTAGTAGCAGTAGTAGCAGTAGCAGCAGCAGCAGTAGTAGCAGCAGTAGCAGCAGCAGTAGTAGCAGCAGTAGCAGCAGCAGCAGTAGTAGCAGTAGCAGCAGTAGCAGTAGTAGCAGCAGTAGCAGCAGCAGTAGCAGTAGTAGCAGTAGCAGCAGTAGCAGCAGTAGCAGTAGTAGCAGTAGCAGCAGTAGCAGTAGCAGCAGGAGCAGCAGCAGCAGGAGCAGCAGGAGCAGCAGCAGCAGTAGTAGCAGTAGCAGCAGTAGCAGCAGCAGCAGCAGGAGCAGCAGCAGCAGCAGTAGTAGCAGTAGCAGCAGTAGCAGCAGTAGCAGCAGCAGTAGCAGTAGTAGCAGTAGCAGCAGTAGCAGTAGCAGCAGTAGCAGCAGCAGCAGCAGGAGCAGCAGCAGCAGCAGGAGCAGCAGGAGCAGCAGCAGCAGTAGTAGCAGTAGCAGCAGAAGCAGCAGCAGCAGCAGGAGCAGCAGCAGCAGCAGTAGTAGCAGTAGCAGCAGTAGCAGCAGTAGCAGCAGCAGCAGCAACAGCAGCAGCAGCAGGAGCAGCAGCAGCAGCAGTAGCAGCAGCAGCAGCAGCAGGAGCAGCAGCAGTAGCAGCAGCAGCAGGAGCAGCAGGAGCAGCAGGAGCAGCATCAGCAGCAGCAGCAGGAGCAGCAGCAGTAGCAGCAGCAGCAGGAGCAGCAGCAGCAGCAGCAGCATCAGCAGCAGCAGCATCAGCAGCAGCAGCATCAGCAGCAGCAGCAGCATCAGCAGCAGCAGCATCAGCAGCAGCAGCAGCAGCATCAGCAGCAGCATCAGCAGCAGGAGCAGCAGCAGCAGTAGCAGCAGCAGCAGGAGCAGCAGCAGCAGTAGCAGGAGCAGCAGTAGCAGCAGCAGCAGGAGCAGCAGCAGCAGCAGTAGCAGCAGCAGCAGCATTAGCAGCAGCAGCAGCATCAGCAGCAGCAGGAGCAGCAGCAGCAGCAGTAGCAGCAGCAGCAGGAGCAGCAGCAGCAGCAGGAGCAGCAGCAGCAGCAGTAGCAGCAGCAGCAGGAGCAGTAGCAGTAGCAGCAGCAGCAGTAGCAGCAGCAGTAGCAGCAGTAGCAGTAGTAGCAGCAGCAGCAGTAGCAGCAGCAGCAGCATCAGCAGCAGCAGTCTTTGGGTCTCCACGTGAGTTTATGGGTGTCTGTGATGGCCATGGGTCTCTATGCAATGCAGCTCGCTTTCTGGATTAAAATCCAGGGCCACGCACGTGACACGGATGTGCGGGATCCGAATAAACTTTGTGGAAAGGGCAAAAATAATCAATGAAATTACGCACGTGCTTTTTTGCCGCCGGCGATCGCAACGCTCTGAAATGTATTTTTGAGTTGATTTCCGAAAGTCGTTTAGCTGCAAGGAGGGTGGCTCCGTGGAGATCAAATGACAGCTCCTTGAAAATCCCCACGCCGCCTCAGACCCTCCATGCACGTCGCCCCGCTGTGGTCTTCACTCCCTTAATCAACATCCAGGAGACGCTGGGATCACAGCCACAGCCGTTCATCAAAGCCCCCGAGGGCTGCCACACGGAGCCAGTTTTTTTTTTTAAAGTGTACTTCCCCAACAGTTTGCCAACTCTGTCGCTGCAAGTGGCAGGCTGCCACTTTTTCAAAACCTCTTTACCGTCAGAATCACAGTCTTCATTTAGACTGCCGGAGGAATCCAGTGAGCTGTGGAGCTCTTTTTCAGCGACGTTTGGTATGGGCTGCTTTAGCGAGCAGCAGAGTAAATCATTCCTCCCGGCGGGCGACGGCAGAGACAGGAGGCGCGGTGATGCAGTCCGGCGGAGTCGCCGCGTGCCGCAGAGGCTCGCGGTCGGAATCTGGCAGGCCACCGTGGCTATTGCTGCGGCGGTGGGTGCGTATTAACTGCGACTAATACGCGTCGTCTGCTTTGCAGCGGGCATTTAAGGAGCCGCGTGACGTCAGTCTAAACGAATAAACGGCGTCACGGCCCACGTTGAGCGAATTTTAAATAAACACACCGCGAAAATTACTCGGTTGGGATTACACAGCGCGGCGTCGCCCCCTACTGGCAAACTTCATCCGGCCACGAAGCACAGAGCCTACGTTATAGCCCTGCGCTATAAGAATGCAGCAAATAACAAACATTCTAAATTACTATTCAAAGCTAATCATCATCATCATCATCCATGGTCAGTCCACCGCTGGATGAAGGTCTCACCACGCCACCACTATTATCATCAGCAGCTATTGTCAACCCACTGCTGGATGAAGGCCTTATTATGCCACCACTATCATCAGCTATTGTCAACCCACTGTTGGATGAAGGCCTTACTACCCCACCACTATCATCATCATCTATGGTCAGTCCATTGCTGGATGAAGGTCTCACCACGCCACCACTATCATCATCATCAGCTATTGTCAATCCACTGCTGGATGAAGGCCTTATTACGCCACCACTATCATCATCCATGGTCAGTCCATTGCTGGATGAAGGCCTTATTACCCCACCACTATCATCATCATCTATGGTCAGTCCATTGCTGGATGAAGGTCTCACCACGCCACCACTATTATCATCAGCAGCTATTGTCAACCCACTGCTGGATGAAGGCCTTACTACGCCACCACTATCATCATCATCCATGGTCAGTCCATTGCTGGATGAAGGCCTCCCCGAGCAGCAGACACTGGGATCACAGCCACAGCTGTTCATCATAGCCCAGGTGCTGCCACACGTTGCCAGGTTTTTTGTTTAAGGGTATTTCACCACAGTCTGCCAACTCTGCCACTGTAAGTGACAGGCTGCGATTTGTCAAAGTCTCCTTGCCGTCAGATCCCGCGATGGTAACGATCCACCCTGCACTTTGGCCGATTCCGTCGCTCCATCTCCCATGGTGGTGGGCGGCCCCTCGCGTTGGCTGCCACTCCGCTCATCTCAGCGCTCTGTTGGGTTGGTTTTTTTCGGTGGGGTGGGTGAGAAAATAAACCTCCAACAACATTTTCAGTGCAATGTTTGGTTTGATGATTGGCACGCACGGGCGAGAGAGAGAGGGGGAGAATAACAACCGGTAGCTTCGATTGGTGGAGTTGGCAAGGATCCGGTCAGTTGTATTTTTAAAGCACTTTGTGAGATTTGAGTCAAAGAATATATAACTTTTTTTTTTTAAATGTGGACTTTCTAAAATTAATTTCACAGTGAAAAAAATAACTTGACACGTTCATCAATAACACTGCCCTGAAAATGACGATAAGAATTTTGTTTTATAAAACGCCGCATTTCCCGGGCAACAGCCCTTCTTCATAGCAAGGCCATTGGAGAGAGGTGACAGACAGCTCGTGAGGGGGACGCGTGCGAGTTCAACCTCTGGCTGGGGGAGGTTAAACTCGGGCTCACCATCCCTCCGGGGCTAATGCAATAGGTACCACTTTGTGGAGAAGTCAACAGCGGTTGCGCAACAGAGAGACGCTGCCGCCAGCCACGTGAATGTGGAATTTCCCAACACTGGATCGGGGACTGCAAAGCAGGAGATGTGCGCCAATACGTCACTGTTTTATTTGATTGGGAAATCACCTGGACTTTCGGCCACCGCCAAAGCGGTGTGGTGGTGCAGTTATTTCTTTACTTTAAAGAACCGAATGCTCTTGGGGGCTCTGCTGACCCACGGAGAGAGCCTGCGATTTTACCAACTGCAAGCCACGGTGTAAACCATCATCGCGCGAACTCGGGGTCTTCCTCGCAGCAGCAGTGGCGGCTTTTTGGCTGGGCCATCGAACAAAGACGGCGGACGCCGCACCGCGCGGCGCTCTCAGATGCGCTGGTTCTTGCGGCCGTCTGGAACGCTCTCCCCTTCCGATATTAGGAAGTCACTGGGAGCTATGCACTTTTAAATCATCGTCGAGATTGACAAACTCATTTCTTTTTGTGTTTAGTCTGTTGTCCTTTCCTCCCGCGCTTCCGATTAGCACGGTTGGCTACGTACGGTGCGACGGAAGTTCAACTTACATACGTACATGCAAAACGACGGTAGCCCTGCTGCCAGTCATTCACTCTGCCTCGCTGCTGTGATTACCATATCTGTGTGAGCTGCTGCATAATAGCCGTGCGGCCCTCATTCAGTCGTCGCCAATAATGAATCTAAATGAGGTAATAATCATTTCAGGTTGTAGCGCGTTCCCGCGCAGTATTCGCTCGCTCTCGAAGAGAGAGAGAGAGAGAGGACGACTCAACGGTGCGAGGAGGAACCACGGCCACAGGCTGAGCTGGCCCCAAATTCACTCCACAAGCTCTGCGGTTCTCCATATATGAAGATGGTGTTGAACATTTCTCGAGTGTGTGTCAGAGGTCGCAATCGGGTACCTGATACCCGTACCCTACCCGATACCCGGCTACACGTACCTGGCCGGGTACGGGTACCCGTTTGCGACTCTGGTGCGGCCGGGTACGGGTAGACCGTGAGTCACTGGTGAGTAACCGTTTGTCACTCATTTCCCAACGTCTTGTCTCTTCTCACAATTCAAGTTCCTAGAATCAACCCACCCGCGCCTGCAACATGGCTTCATCCCAGAGGTCGCAATCGGGTACCCGTACCCTACCCGATACCCGGCCGGGTACGGGTAGCCGGGTATCGAGTAGGGTACAGGTAGCCGTTTGCGACCCTGGTGCGGCCGGGTACGGGTAAGGAATCAAAAGCCGTTTGTGACCTCTGATGTGTGTGTGTGTATATTTGGAGAGCGGTAGTGTAGCAGTTCCCGTGCTGTGAACCCGGCGACCTGAGTTCAATTCCCACTCAAGGCCAACACCAGTGGCGGTTATCTGAACTGGTCCTGGGCCCCCTCCCCTAGGTCGACTCAGCCTCAAATGCGTACGCTGTGCAATGGCGGAGTCCACATTTGCCGTGCCGCCTTCTCCTGGCGAGCCAGGGGCTACGGCTCCTCCTGGACGCCCACGGGAAGAAGGGAGTTTCCGCAGCATCAGCATGCGATCCACTAACCCCTCGCTGCTGCCGCTGCCTCTGCTGCCTCTACACACAGTGCTGCTGGATCACATGCAGCCTTCACGTGCAGCGTAGCCGCCGCCGCCGCCCGGCGACGAGATGAGAGAGCCGTTTCAGATGATTTTATTTCCGGGAAGGAGACACGGGTGGCTGCGGCTCAGTACCGGGACGTTATTGTCCCCCATTGAATTTACGTACGACGCTTGAAGGTTCACGGCTGCGTGGGAGCCAATCGGAGCCAAAAGGTCTTGCCACGCGAAGGGAGGACAAAATGAGCAATACGATGTGAAGACTACGGAACGGAAAGTAATTCGAATAATTAATCACGTTTACGTCACGGCTCCACGTGTGAAAGAGTCACCCCGGCAAGGCACCTTACAATAATGGCATGCGTCACCGTGCCACGCAGGAATGTGATATGGGCGCCGTTTAACCGTTTACCTCCGATCCCCTTCTGATAAAGCCACACAATGTGCCTCTACATCGGACAGCGTCACACCACACTCGAGTATGAAATCAATCGGCGTTCAGCCATTCAGCGCACATCCGCTTCTCGTAAGCCTCTTATCCACACCAGGTAGTGTCGGCTGCTCGCTCGACCTGCTCTGGAGGTGTGAGGTCAACGGCGCATATCAAACCCCAGCATTATTCCGTTTCTCAGAGCTCAGTTGTGTCGAAGGGCTGCAGCACCACATGTATAAGGGGCGCCACGGTGGCTGGGAGATGTTAACTACCTCGCCTGGTATACAGGAGGTCGTGGCTTCCATTTTGATCCTGACGCATATATATTTGGAGGTTGCATGTTCTCCCCGTGGTCACGTGGATTTTTCTCCGTGTCCTCCGGGTTTTTCTTTCCACATTTAGAATCAACACACGTTTAGAGTATTTTACTGCTGGAAATTTCCACGCGAAGATAAGCCAGCTTCGTTGAGCTATCATTTGTGGCCAGGTCGCGTCTGAAGAAAGAGCTACATAGCTCAGTGGGCCTTGCCTGGTAAAATAAGAAATATCTTCTTGGTTCTTTCAGACTCTGTCGCCTCGACGGACCTGGTTTTCACCTGAGGACGGCTGCTTGCGTTGTGGCCGAAACGTCGTGAGAATTGTGTTTTATTTTTATTATTTTATTACTTCCCTTCTACGTGACTTTACCGAAAGAACCAAGAAGATGAATCCCTGCAGTCACGAAAGCTTTAAATCGAAAAATAAGAAATAGTTTAGTTAGTTTAAGTTAGTTTTAGTTAGTTGATATGCTGGGGGATTTTAGTGCTGTCATCGGCGACCAGGCTGAGATCATCACCCCACTGCACTTGAGAGTCCGGTTGAATCACGGTGGTTGGTTGCGCAACTGAAACCCGGATTGGAGCCCAGCATCTCAGCGGTAAGGTGGCAGAAGAGTTTGTCTGGAAGATGGATGGTTATCAGTCCATCATCGTCATCATCAACATCATCATCATAAGTCATGGTCTATCTGCTGGTGGAGGAAGTCCCCTCCACGCCGTCACCATTTCTTATGAAACCACGATGCCACCAATTCCATCTCCTTATCAGTGGTTAATGTCAGAAGATCCTTGGGTTTGATCTTCCACAAAGCTCGTGGTCCAACCTAAATCGCATCCACTGAACAAACCACGGTAGTAGGTGCGGATACCGGATGCACAAATGTGAAAATGTAAAACTCTCCAGGAGTTTGCGACTATGGTCATCAAGAACAGAACGTATGATGACGCAATGCCCCGATCCACAAATATGAAGAAGATCGGAAGAAGAATGTACTTCTGAGTGTCGCGATCAATCAATCTCTCCGAGCCAGGAATGCTGGATAGGTCTCGCTCTCCGCATCAGCAAGCGCGATGATCCGTGAGCAGCACTAGATCTGACGCCGATGCTCAATCGCAGGACCAGCTGAGCCGGAACGTCCACTTGAACAAGAGCTACGTGCCCCGAATAGGGTGATGGTGTTGGATGAGGAGCTCCTCCGTGTTGGGGACACTCGGTGTGGGCTGTTCACGGTGACAATTTGTGTCTCCTGGCTCCTGTCAGACCACCTGATGATGATCCCAAGGACGATGGCCTGCCGATGGACAGCGCCTATCAAAAGCCTCCTGGTGTCGGACAGGAGCAGTGTCCAGGCAACTTCTAGACCGAAATTCAGATTCAAACCGCTTGGGTTCATTAGCGTTGCTGGCTCAGCATCTTTGGCTTCTAAGCCATCCGGCCGCCTAGTTTTTATCTTGATAGGCACCAGTTCATCATCATCATCAGCAGCAGTCAGTCATGATCTGTCACGCTGGATGAAGGACCTCCATACACCATCGCCATCCTTGGGGTACCACGATATCGGCAGCGCCGGCTCGCCACCGTTGACCTCTGAGCCACCGGCCCACCTGGCTCTCGTGTTGATTGATGTCTGTACACTCACGTACATACACACACACGTGGCTCGGGCTACGGTCCAGCTGCTGCTGGGAGGCCGCCGGCCACGGGTCATTGAGGTCGCGGGCAGTCTTCATGGCCTTGTTAGAAGCCGAATGGTCAGCCGGTTTTGGTGCTCGACGGCACTTCCGACACAGGCTTCTTGATCGGCAACTCGAGCGTTACTTGTGCCATCGTCCCCAATTATAATACCACTACGAGAATGAATAGTAAACAAACGTGCAGCTTTGCTGCGATCGGTCAACAGGTGTTTGTGTGCGGTAGTGTAGCGGTTAGCGCGCTGCGCTATGAACCTGGCGACCCGGGTTCGATTCCCGCTCACGGCCAACACCAGTGACGATTATCTGAACCGGTCCCGGGCCTCCCCTAGGTCGACTCAGCCTCAAATGAGTACCTGGTGTGGTGTGTAAACATCACCACTGGGGAGACAAAGGTGGTCGGGCGTGGTGCTGACCACCCACTCCCTCGTGTACCGTTCCGGCCTTCATAGGTGCTCGCTAACAGCACTTGCCCCTACAGTCTGTTAAGACTATACGGGGGATCTTTGTCTTGCAGCTCGTCATGGGGAGCGGCGGCGTAGCAGTTAGCCCGCTGCACTAAAAACCCGGCGGCCCCGAGTTCAATTCCCGCTCGGGGCCAACACCAGTGACCATTATCTGAACCGATCCTGGGGCCTCCACTAGGTCGACTCAGCCTCAAAATGAGTACCTGGAGCGGTGTGTAAAACATCGCCACACGGGAGGCAAAGGCGGCCGGACGTGGTGCTTGCCACCCACCCACCCCCTCGTGTGCCGTTCTGGCCTGCATAGGCGCTACTCGGGGTCTTTGACGTCTCCACTGTGAAGTGTACGTCCGCGTGCTGATGGCCGATACACCACGGACGGCGTGACGGTGAGAGGCACCACTGGATTTGCTGTCACAGAGGACCCCGGTTCGATTCCATCTCTTGACGCGGAAGTTGAAGCGATGGAGGGATTAGGAAGGGGGGGAATTTCTCAAGTCCCCGCACCCCCCCCCACCGTTGTCCACCCTTCTTGAGTATAAATGTGATACACCCACAGTGTGAGTCGATCGGCAGGCCGCGTGTGGTGGGGTAAAGCGTGGGCACTACCACCTCTTACGAGACGTCTGCCCAAGCGCGCCCTGGTAATCCACCTGCCGCCAGCAGTGGTACGGGACACTGCGGGGCTGACACCGGCAGTGTTGACCCAGGGCGCACGCCGGGCTCGAAGCGTGACGCTCCGCCATGGGTGGCGATGGTGATGGCGATGACGATGTTGATATTAATGGCGATGGTGATGTTGATGGCGATGGTGATGTTGATGGCGATGATGATGTTGATATTAATGGCGATGGTGATGGTGATGTTGATGGCGATGTTGATGGCGATGGTGATGGTGATGTTGATGGCGATGATGATGTTGATATTAATGGCGATGGTGATGGTGATGTTGATGGCGATGTTGATGGCGATGGTGATGGTGATGTTGATGGCGATGATGATGGTGACGATGATGGTGATGTTGATGGCGATGGTGATGGCGATGGTGATGGCGATGTTGATGTGGATGGCGATGGTGATGTTGATGGCGATGGTGATGGTGATGTTGATGCTGATGGCGATGGTGATGCTGATGGTGACGATGATGGTGATGTTGACGGCCATGGTAATGGTGGTGTTGATGGTGACGGTGATGGTGACGGCCATGGCAGCGCGGCCGCCGCTAAGGGTTAACGGGCATCTCGTCTCGATCGTGCACTCGACCTTTCGGCCGACCCTCCGTCCATTAAGCGATTCTCTCACAAGTCTCTCGAGCAAGACGCTCGTTTATTTTTTAATTTCAAGCAGCGGCCCCCTTTCATGTTTAATGCATCTCACGCGCCGCCCCGCTTAAAGCCGCCAAGGAAAACGGAGTGGGTAATGATGGCGGCGCGTTGAAATAAAATAAAAGAATGAGAGGCGCCGATGGACTCTCGGCAGCTTAATTAGATTTGCGATGTTTGGTGGAGCCTTAAGAATTGATGGAGCGGGTTAGGTGCCCGCTCCGAATGGAACGGGGAGATGGGATTTGTTTCCGCGTGGCACCTCCCCGACGCAAGGAGAGAGCGAGAGAGACA
This sequence comes from Lethenteron reissneri, assembly GCF_015708825.2. NCBI lineage: Eukaryota > Metazoa > Chordata > Hyperoartia > Petromyzontiformes > Petromyzontidae > Lethenteron > Lethenteron reissneri. Next base: position 4,693,942 of record NC_083783.1, read on the forward strand.
CGCGGCGAGAGAGAGCGAGAGAGGGAGACGAGGCGAGAGAGAGCGAGAGAGAGCGAAAGGGTGAACATTCGAATTTCGCATGGCCACCGTTGTGAAACCTGGCAAGTGGAGCGGTGGGCCGGGTGGCGCAGAGGTAGGAGGTCGCCGAGATTCTGCGTTTAAACGTCGCCGCAAGAGCCGCGATGTGATCGACATTATTTAGCGGTGAGCCACGTCGGGTCAGAGAGGTTCAGTAGACGCTGAGCCGGTGCCGCTGAGAGCCTGGGTTCGAGTCCGGGTTCGCAGCCGCTCTCCGTGGTTGAACGGGGTTCGCGACCGTCGCCAGCCGATGACCTCGGTCCTGCCGCCAGTGATTGCACGCGGACAAACACAACGACAAAACGACGAATACTAAATGAGTTTATGCAATTTAATTTGGCAGAATTGCAGCTCACTCGACCTCACACCCGCACTTCCGATTAGAAGTTCAACATCGTTAGTGGTATGCAACTCATTCTTGGTTCTTTCGGTAAAGTCACGTAGAAGGGAAATAATAAAATAAAAAATATATATTCAACTCGTATCCATGATCAGATTAACAATGATAATATTATGCATACGTACATACATCCGCTTCTAGAACCAAGGCCTTCTGTTGAAGCCCCCGGTTAACCTTTAACAGTGGCGGATGGAAGAAGGGGGGCGATGGGGGTGATGGGGGCTAGCGCCTCCCCCCTCGCTACCCCACACCCCACCTCCACCTGCCGAGACCATGGACATTGGTATTTTATTCATTTTTACCAGAGAAGATATGTTGAACGTATTTATTATTGACGTAAAGGGCCCTGTTTAACAAGCTCGGAACTTGGGGTAACTTGAGGATCACTGTCACCCCTCTGGGAAGGTTCCAGATCCGTCTCTGGCCTTCACTCACACACCTCCCGTCTCTTTTATGTTTCTGCTGAATATTTGTTTCCGTCTGTCGTTCGCCCGAGCATGGATATATTTTATCTCGGTCCTGTTTCATTCTATATTTATTTCCTCCACGGCTGTGGTGTGCAGTCCTCTGAATGTTGGTCGATACGCCCTCGAAACAGCGTGTTTGGACTCCCCAGTCCTACGTAGTAATGCCGATTGATGGTGTTGGTCTAAAAAGCCAATAGGCCGATCGGCTAAACACTATTACTATTGATATATGGAGAGATAAATCAAAGGTTTTTTCCCCCTCTATTTGCCTTTACCCATAATGCTCTACGGCGACGCTTTGTGAGTTCATACACAACATTGCTTTTTGCGTTGAACGGGCCTCATAGTTGTATACGGAGTGGCCTTGCCACTAACGTCCGGAACACCGACAGCATTTGATTAACAAACTATTATTATTTTATGTTTTCAGAAACGACCTGGCCACGAATGATCATCTTCTTGGTTCTTTCGGTAAAGTCACGTAGAAGGGAAATAATAAAATGATAAAAATAAAACCTAATAAAATACAATTCTCACGACGTTTCGGCCACAACGCAAGCAGCCGTCCTCAGGTGAAGAACAGGTCTGTCGGAAAGACAGCGTCTGAATGATAGCTCAACAAAGTGCCTTAAAATGTCGAAACCGGTCTACAGTTTTTTTGTTTTTCTGCACAAACAAGTGCTGCTGCTTGACGGCGTTGATCCGGGAGAGCCACCGAGGTTGGTGGACTCACTCGGATTTCTGTCCGCATCTGGGAGAGAGCGAGAGACGGAGGACAACGTTCAACCCACATCTTGCCCGTTACCCACAGTGGATTGCTGCAGGGTTAAGCGCTTGAGGTGCGGAGAGAAGCCAGGAGACATACGCAGAGACGCAGCCAAAACATTTGCCCAGCTGTCCACGGAAGAACAACAGCATCAGTCACAACGCCCCGCCGGGCACTGAGCGGTGGCAATGTCGACACGGCGCTTGTGCCAGGACTGGGTGCGGTTTTTTTTTCTTTCGGGCCGAGTGGGAACCGGCGCAGGTGCCGTTGTTTTGAGTGAATTGACCCGCGTCAATGACTGCGGTGACACGCACATCCAGGACGGACTTGGCTCCCCTTCTCCCATCCTCCCCCCCCACCGTGTCGCTCCGCAGACTGGTGAGGCGAGTGCTGTTAGCGAGCGCCTGTTTAGGCCGACATGGCTGACACGGAGGACCGGTTCCAACATAACTGGCTACTAATATCAGCTGTTACGTGGAATGGGTCTGAGCTTGCTACTGGGTTTGTAGCTCAGTACGCTAATCACTCCGTCACTGCTCCACCAAAGATGCATATTGACATACAAAAAAGACAGAGATCCCCCGTATAGCCCCAACAGACTGTTGGGGCAAGTGCTGTTAGCGAGCACCTATGAAGGCCAGAACTGCACACGAGGGGGTGGATGGCCAGCACTACACCTGGCCGCCTTTGTCTCCCCAGTGGAAATATTTTTACACATCGCACCAAGCACTCAATTGAGGCTGAGTCTACCTAGGGGTGGAGACCCAGGATAGGTTCGGATAATCGTCACTGGTGTTGGCCTTGAGCGGGAATCGAACTCGGGTCGCCGTGTTCGTAGCACAGCATGCTAACCGCTACACTATCACTCCCCACTGACATACATGCACACACACGCGCGCGCGCACACATGGACATACACACGGATGCACACACACACACACACTGCACACACGGTGACAAGCAGCCCATGAGCCAAGGGGTTTCGTCGGTACCACCTGGGGTGGCAAATGCTACCACTTTCCACCATGAGGAGTGTCCACCATGGGCCATGTTTGCCTTGGGCAGTGTCCAACATGAACAGAAGTCTGTGCGTATGTACTGCCTGTTATACACACACACACACACACTTCTTAGTTGTCTAATTCCCCAGATGTTTCATATCAAATTCGCTTTTCCCCCAATACGAACATTTCTACCTAACCTTTTACGGTCCCCTTCTTTGGGCACGTGAAGAGCGAAGCTACCGCGCAGTGCTTGCTACCGCAGGTACTCGTGGTCGAGAGATAAAATGGCTCAATAAAATCATTGGTAGCTTTTGCCATCCTGGCAGGTACCGGATAAGCCATTTTTTGGCCCCGTGGGCCCCAAGGAACCGAAGCGAAGTAATGGTGGCGGCGTCGGCTGAGCGCCCCTTCCTCTCGCTCACAATTACGAGCGCCGCTCGCCTCTGCCGATGTCCGCGGGGACAGTTTCACGGCACGCCGCCACCGCCGCCGCCGCAGCGACTTCCCACGTGGAGCGAGATGCGCGTTGTTGGCTGCCTCTCAGCCGAAGGATGAAAGTGGTGCCGTTGAGCGTCGGGGAAAGGGATTTTTCCTTTAGCGGAGCAAACGACGGCGGGGGGGGGGGGGAGATTCGAACGCCGCGGGACCGTGAGGGACGGAGAACGAGAGAGGGAACGAAGCTTCGCGGGATCACCCAGCGCCGGATTCAACGTCAAGGCGATCAACTTGCGCGAACGAGAACGACGGCGTGAGTTGGCGCGGTGAGACGACGCTCGGGGAAGGCCGCCGTCCGCCAACCCCGAGGGGTTCCTAGCCAACACGCTCATCGAAGGCCCCACCGCTGCTCCCCACGCGCTTTTGTTCCGCCCGGAAAACCGTGGCGGCTCCCTTCAACCGCCTCGGAACGGCGGTTGACGTCGCTGCTGCTCGCACCTCTCTCTTCTACGCGTGGTGGGGGGGGGGTGGGCAGGGGCCCCCCCTCTCACCCCCACGGTGCAGGGACCACGGCCACCAGAACCATACCGTGCACCACATCGCGATCATCGATGGCATCAGTCGATTGGGCCCGCAGTCCCCCAGCGGACTGGGCAGCGTTATGAAAAATAATGGGTTTTTACCCTTTCTGGATACCCTTGCATGTTTTGCCACAAGTACATGTAGTTAGCGCAGACTTTGATTCCTTGCAAAATGTATCTATTTGGACGTCTTAACACATGTTTTATTGCCAGAAAGAGTAAAAAACCTGTTCTTATTTTTCATACTTTGAAACTTGCAAAACGGTGCCAAGGAGAGCGCTAGTGGCACTAATGCAGAAGCTGTTTTCGCACGGCTCCCAACGCTCGTGCCTGGACGTGTAGTTTACACATACTCGCCTTGCACCATGAGAAGAAACGTCTGATTATAGCCCCTGCCTGAGCCATGGGTGGAATATTCCACATTACTATGGCGGGGGGACGAGTCTTTCCATAGGACAGCCACGGTGGTGAGATGTTAACTACCTCGCTTGGTATACAGGAGGTTGTCGGTTCAATCCTAACCGTGACGCCTGCTGTGCATTTGGAGTTTGCGCGTCTCTCTCTCCCCGTGGTCGTGTAGATTTTCTCCGGGTTTTTTTCGTTCCGCATTTAAAATCGACAACACGCGTTCAGAGTATTTGGCTGCTTTAAATTTCCACGCGATAAGCCACTTCACTGAGCTTTCATTTGTGATAGCCAGGTCGCTTCTGAAAATAAATCTATATAGCTCAGTGGGCCTTACATGGTCAACTTCCCTACAAAGTGTTTATTTAAAAAATGTGAGCCCAGAGGGATGATGGGCCGAGTAGACCACCAACCAGGATTTGACCTCGCGACCTTTCCAATTGTGAGCCGCTCACTCTGCCGCTGAGCGGAGTAGATCGACCGTGGATGGTGGTGATGGCGACTGTCTGGTCTCCCCCCACACGAAGCCAAACTTTCACGAACGGAATTGGCCACATTTTAGGTGCATGCTTTTCGCGGCGACCAATGTGATTCAGGACAGCCACTGTTGACTTCCCCACACAATTCTGGCAAACGCCTGATGATGCCGGTTGCAATCGCCAGCAAGACGTCGTACTCAGTTGTAAAATGTTTTGAATCAGAATCAGAATGTGTATTTAAACTGGAGGAATCCGATGGGCTACAAAGCTCGTTCACGGATGTCCCGTAGAGGCAGGTCAGAAAAATGACAACAACAAACAATACAAAAACACGATCGGAGTGGTAAGTATGGAAACGGTAAGCAAATGACAAAACTAACAAACAAAAATAATTTTACCAGGTACAGCCCACTGAACTATTATTATTTTGTTTTCAGAAACGACCTGACCACGAATGATAGCCTTCTTGGTTCTTTCGGTAAAGTCACGTAGAAGGGAAATAATAAAATAATAAAAATAAAACATAATAAAATACAATTCTCACGACGTTTCGGCCACAACGCAAGCAGCCGTCCTCAGGTGAAGAACAGGTCTGTCGGAAAGACAGCGTCTGAATACTAGTTCAACAAAGTGCCTTAAAATGTCGACAGTTGAGCAGTGTGCTGAAGTGGTAACAAATTGGCACGTTCTGTTCACGTGACAAACCTTACTAATTGGCTGTGTCAGGTGGAGGTGGGCACACGACACAGTTTCATTAACGCGATCTAACAACGGAGAAAAAAAACCCACAACCGTTATCATGGAATTGGCCAAACATCTCAGCGTAGCAGAGCCCTCCTACAACACGTGGTTTTGAGACTCACTGAGACTTTGCTGAGCAACAAAAAAAAAACCTCAACGCACCCGTCAATAACACCGTGTGTGTGGCCTTTAAAAGGGAACAAAAATATACAAGCGACGTACAGGCGACGGCATCTTGTTCACGGCGTGATAAAATAAGAATAGGTTTACCCTTTCTGGCAAGAAAACAGGAGGGTTTAAGATGTTCAAACACCAAATAGAAATCTTTCGCACGGTATAAAATCTGCATTAACCACACGTACTTGTGGTGAACATGCAAAGAAAACATGAATTCTAGATTTGAAGCTTTCGTGACTGCATGGATTCATACTCTTTGGTTTTTTCGGTAAAGTCACGTAGGTAAAAATTAATCAAATAAATGAAACAACCAATTTAAATCGCAGTGACTTTAGCTGTAACGGTTCCACCTGAAGACGGAAGCTCGTGTTGCCTCCGAAACGTCGTGATTTAATTTAGTTAGTTTTCATTTATTTTATTTTTACCTACGTGACTTTACCTGAAAAAAACCAAATTAAAACATGCTCTAATTTCTGCATTGTCTTTGAAACCGATTGGCCTACAACCAGAGACAGCAGCCTTCTTTAGGGCCTATCCTCATCACCATCGTCAGACGAGAGAACGTCAAAATGCGAACAGCACAAAGACAATGCACCATCGGAGCATTTATAGCTCGGGGTGAGCAGCTACAAAATGGGACCTTTTGTCCAGTATCATCGCTCTGGGTAATGGTAGCGGTGGGTAACAATGGCGCCAGTAACGATGGCGCTGTTGTCTGCGAAGTCATCTCCCGTCCATTTAACCCTCTCCCGTTTCGAGACGTCTGCAATCCGCAGGGGGTTTGCGGTGTCACGATCTCCGCTGAATCTCGGAACGCGCAGGCGGCTTGAGCGTTTTATTTTATTTTGAGAGGCGTAGTAGCGCCGTCGTTTTTAAAGACATTGTTCTATAATAGAGGTTTTGTTTGGGTTAGATCGCGTAAATATATAAATGTGTCATTAAACCCGCATCCACAGCCAACTAGTAAGGGTTGTCATGTAAACAGAACATGTATATATTATATTCTTGGTTCTTTCGGTAAAGTCACGTAGAAGGGAAATAATAAAATAATATAAATATAAAACAATAAAAATTTTCACGACGTTTCGACTGCAACACAAACTGCAGTCGAAACGTCGTGATCATTTTTATTGTTTAATATTTATATTATTTTATTATTTCCCTTCTACGCGACTTTACCGAAAGAACCAAGAATATGAATCCCTGCAGTCACGAAAGCTTTAAATCAAAAATGTATATATTTATGTGATCTAACCCAAAAAAAATAAAACCTCTTGTGGATGATATTGGTCGCGAAAGCCTACCGTGTTAAAAAGACATTGTTACTAGCCGCACAGAACTCTACGATAGCCGGCGCCAAACTGCGCCGCACAAACTCTCGCATGGCCCTGTGGGAGCATCGCTACGTCTTCCGACCGATAAAGTTATCGGAATGGGAAAGGGTTAATCCCAAAGCAACAAAAAAAAGCACCCTCTCGTGATGTGAAAAGCCTGCTCGTGTTGTTCGCTGTGCGTTGGCGCCCACGCTCCTTGAGCCGTTATGTCCTCCTCTGCTCTCTCTTTAACAGGAACCTCAGTTTCCCGAGCGTGAGCCCAGCCCCGTGGTAGCAGGTGAGAGCCCCCGTTGTCCGTAATGAGGCGTCTGCCTCGCATTGATCCATCCACACAGCCCAGCGATGAGCTTGTTTCTGAGATGTATAATAATAAGATGTACCGTTGTGTTTGTACGCTTCTATGGATTAGAACAAAGACCGCGATCTTTTAAATCTATCCCTACGATTTTATCCCCGTTCTGCTATCGGCATCGGGGGATGAAGAATCCAATCGGAACTAGAGTTTGCGTCTTCTCGCGCTCCCCGTGGTCACGTTTTTTTTTTCTCCGGGTCATCCGTTTTTTCCCCCCCACATTTATAACCGACGCGCGTTTACAGTTTTTGGCTGCTCTACATTTCCACACGACGATAAGCCACTTCGTTGAGCTTTCATTTGTGGCGAGGCCCATTCTGAAAACGAGCTGTATATCTAATTGCGCATTACCCGCTGAATTAAAAACATGTTTAAGCGTTTTTTAGCACCTTTTAAATTCACTATGAGACCTCCTTTACCAGTGGCAAAATATAGTAATAAGTTTTTACCCTTTCAACTGGTACAAAAACTGACACCTTTATACAAGGCATCATGTTTGCAATAACCACAACACAAGCAGCCAAAATGCAAACAAAAAGAAACAACTCTGATGATGATAATGATGATAATGATAATGATCATCAGAGTTGTTTCTTTTTGTTTGCATTTTGACTGCTTGTGTTGTGGTTATTGCAAACATGATGCCTTGTATAAAGGTGTCAGTTTTTGTACCAGTTGAAAGGGTAAAAACCTATTACTACCTTTTAAATTCTCAAATCCTCGTATACGGTACAGCTATCACACCTGTAAAATCCACAGGCTTCAGCCAACCCGCTCACTTCGCAGCGCGTTAAGGGGGTTGAACCCATCATCCAGCAGCGGATCGATGCGCGCCCGCGAACGTGCGGACGCGAAATTCTCGACCGCGTGTGGAGCGGTGTCGCCCTCTCCGTCGAGGCGCTTTAATCACGGTGACCCCCCGTGACCCTTCCTAATCAGGGCGGTTGCTATTCGGCGCGGTGTGATTTTGCAGAGGCGAAAGAGCCGCGTGGCTAACCTCGCAGCGAAGACTCCTCCTCGCTCCGTGGATTACAGCCAGGCACCAGAACCCCCCCCCCCTTCCCTCCCCCATCCACCCTCCCTAACCCAAGGCAACCCTGGGAGGGGAGACTTTGAACTCGAGACTAAAAATATAACTTGAGGTGTAACCGCACGCTGGCTCGGAGACTTCAGGGGCACTAATACGATGTCGGCGCACGGTGAGGCAGCGAATTGGGTTAGAATCCAGGTTACGGCTGCACGACCTTGATTAAACTGAAAAAAAAGTTGGTTCTTACACGAGACAAAGATCCCCCGTATAGCCTTCACATACTTTTGGGGCAAGTGCTGTTTGCGGGCACCTACGAGGGCAGGCACGGCACTCGTGATTCTGTGCCGCCTGTGTAATAATCTCGACGGCACGGGTACCCATTCGATTACGAATGGACACTGCCCATCCAGCGGTGTAAATGGGTTACACCGCAGTGAGTTGAGCGGCATATTGCGGTGGTGGGGAAAAATTTGGTCGGTGGGGTGGGTGGGACGGTGGGTCTGTAGGGGATCTTGAAGGTGGCGAGGTTGACCAGAGCTGGACCTTGTTGCAGAGCTTCACGGTTCGACTCCGGCGGCAGCCCTGGTTAATACCGGGGGCGTTCGAAACGTGAAAATACCTCAGGGCCGTCCGCTTCGCTCGCAGGGGACGTTAAAGATCCGGTGACGTTGTTCGAAACAAGCAGGCCCATTGTGTGCCGGCGTCATGGTCCCAACTTTTTGGCAAATTTGAAAAATTAATACTCTTTGGTTCTTTCGGTAAAGTCACGTAGGTATAAAATAAATAAATCGCGACGTTTCGGTTGCAACACAAGCGTCCGTCATCAACACGCTTGTGTTGTGCCGTGATTCATTATTATTTTATACCCACGTGACTTTACCGAAAGAACCAAAGAGTATGGATTCCTGCAGTCACGAAAAGCTTCAAATCGAGATTGACAATTGAATCCATAAAAATTACTCGGTTAGGATTATACATAGCAATCATCGCCCCATACATAGCGATAAAAAATAAAAACTTAACTTGGCAGGACCCTCCTGAAAACAAATCGTGAGACTCAGCGTTGCTTTCCTGGGTAAACAAGCGTGATAAATAAAACTATTATACACAGCTGGGTATTCACTGTCCTCACCCCACCATCGCCCTCCTCACCACCCCCACGACCCCACCACCTTCGCCGCAGGTCCCGTTGAGAGCCCAGTGCCGCAGGACACCATGAACGGGAGGGGGGAAGCCCGGCCCTGCTGATGAGACCCAAGCAACCAGAGACCCGAGGGACAAGAGCGACGCGTGGATTCACTTCGAGGACTTCTGCACGGCCTTTCAGTGAGCGGCTTCCATCGGCACCCCCATCATCAATCATCGTAATCATCGCCACCACTACCGCTATTATCTTTGTATCATTACCACAAGCATCATTATCATTGTCGTCACAGCTACCGTCATCATTATCATTATTACCACTACTGCGATCATCATAACCACCACCACTATCATCACCATCACCACGATTGCCAGCATTACCACCATTACCAACACCACTGCCAACTCTATCAACACTACAACCTACCGCCATCACCATCATTGCCACTGTCTCACCACCACCATCGCCACCACCACCACTACCAACCTTACAACCACCGCTACCACCACTACCATCGTCACCACTGCCACCACCGTCACCACTGCCACAATCATTGTCAGCATGTTACACCTCCCAATTCATCCTCCTCATTATCATAATCACCTTACTATTCATCCTATTCATCATCCTAACGATGATAATCAACCATCCCATCTCTCGTTTAAGAATACAATAACAACCTCCCTTTGAGTGCAGAGAAAGCGAGCGATCTAAAAAGAATAAAACCTGACAAATGAAAGCTTGAATATGAAAGGAAAACAGAAATCAATGAGCGAGCGAGCGAGCGGCACTGCTGCACATTTAATTGCCGTGTTTCCCTTTTGTGTCGCAAGGTCCCGTACGCGTCTACCACAAGCCCCACACCTACGCGTTTAACCACGACACAGGCGACATGAAGGTGGGTAGGGGGCGGATTGGGGGGGGACTGGGGTTAGGGGGGACTGGGGTTAGGGGGGAGGGGCAGCCGGGGGGGGGACTGGGGTTAGGGGGGAGGGGCAGCCGGGGGGGGGGGACTGGGGTTAGGGGGGAGGGGCAGCCGGGGGGGGGGGGACTGGGGTTAGGGGGGAGGGGCAGCCGGGGGGGGGGGGACTGGGGTTAGGGGGGAGGGGCAGCCGGGGGGGGGGTGACTGGGGTTAGGGGGGAGGGGCAGCCGGGGGGGGGGGGACAGCCACGTGTCACACCGCCACTTTGTAGACCCGCCACTCCGCACGCATTTTTGATTTCGTCCGAAGAGTGCGTGCGTGTGCATGCGCGCGTGGGGGGGGGGATGTCTGCGCGTGTGCGTGCGAGTTCGATACCCGCTTACGGCCAACACCAGTTGACGATTGTCTGAGCTGGTTATGTGTCTACCCTAGGTCGACTCGGCCTCAAATGAGTAGTTGTTGGACTGTTTGTTGTTGTAACGTTCTGTGAAAAAGAGCTTTATAGCTCATCGGATTCCTCCAGTAGATATATTCTGATTCTGATGAAAACATAAATTAATACATCGCTACTGGGGAGACAAAGGTGGCCGGGCGTGGTGTTGCTAACCCACCCCCCCCCCTCGTGTGCCGTGTTGGCCTTCATAGGTTCTGCTCGCTAACAGGACTTTCCCAAACAGTATGTTTAGGCTGTACGGGGGATCTTTGTCTTTGTGGACACTGCTGTGTATGTACAGCCCTGCCGTGAGAGATTTTAGTGGGATGTTTTGGGTCTCGTGAAACTTGCCTCGTGTAGTGACAGTGACATCACAATGAGGTCAGTGTGAGATCACGATATCACAGTGAGTCTTGTGAAATGACAATCGGATGACTGCGAGATAACCATGGAGATCGCAGTGACACAGCTATGACATCGGCGTGACATCACTATGGTATCGTGAAACTTGTTAAATCACTGTGAGCTCACGGGGAAGTCAAAATTAGATCAGTTGGAAGATCGCCATGACGTCGCTGTGCGAACACAATGAGATTGCAACCAGATAAACGAAACTTTTGTTTGCATTTCACCACAAATGATAACTCAACGAAGTGGATTTTTTTTCGATTTAAAGCTTTCATTCAGACGCTGTCTTTCCGACAGCCCTGTTCTTCACCTGAGGACGGCTGCTTGCGTTGTGGCCGAAACGTTGTGAGAATTGTATTTTATAATGTTTTATTTTTTATTGTTTTATTATTTCCCTTCTACGTGACTTTACCGAAAGAACCAAGAAGATCAACGAAGTGGTTCATAATTTGTAAATGTTTAACAGCCAAATACTCCAAAACGCATCATGTTGAGTCTAAATTTGGCAGGAAAAATTGGAGGACCCGTGACCACGGGGAGAGAGACACGCAATCTCTAAATATTCATGCGTCTGGGTCGGAATCGAACCCACTACCTCCTGTATACCACGAGAGGTAGCTAACATCTCGCCATTGTCGAGCCCACGGTGAGTCTCGCGAGACTGCATATCCACGACGATGGGGACAGGTGCATGCGTGGCGCCTTGCCCGCCCGCTCGCCCGCCCGCTCGTCCACCCGCTCGCTCGCTCGCCCGCCCACTTGCCCGCCCGCTCGTCCGCCCGCTCGTCCACCAGATGTTCAATCAACCCGGGCATTGCCTTTGTGCTGTTCGCATTTCGACTTTGTTCTTCTGGTCTCACTCTAGAGGAGGCTGTCTCTGGTGTAGGCCAATCAATTTCAAAGACAATGCTTGTATTGTATTATCAGAGCGTGTTTGTTTGCATGTTTAACTACGAGAATGTGTGGTTAATGCAGAATTGATGCCACACAAAAGGTATCCATTTGCTGTTTGAACATCTGAACACCTCATGTGTTATTGCCAGAAAGGGTTAAACCTATTGTTATTATGTTATCATTATCCACGACATTGTTAGAGATTGTTGTTAATGGACAACCCACAGCACGATTTGATCCAGCTCGGAAAATCTTTAGACAAAAATCGTGGAATTTTTGAGTCCTCGTTTTAATTTGATGATTGATTGATGATTGATTTTACCGGGTAAGGCCCACTGAGCGACATGGCTCTCTTTCAGAAGCGACCTGGCCACAAATGACAGCTCAACGAAGTGGCTTATCACGTGGACATTCACAGCAGCAGACAAATACTCTAAACGCGTGTCGTCGATTCTAAATATGGAGAGAAAAATCGCAGGACCCTGAGAAAAGTCCACGCGACCACGGGGAGAGAGACACGCAAAGTCTACTAACACAGCAGGTGTCAGGCTCGGGATTGAACCCACGTCCTCCTATTCATATTCTTAGGTTTTTTCGGTAAAGTCACGTAGGTAAAAAAATTAATTTTAATTTTAAAAATAAAAAAAAATTATTTTAATTTAAAAAATTAATTTTAATTTTTTACCTACGTGACTTTACCGAAAAAAACCTAAGAATATGAATCCTTGCAGTCACGAAAGCTTCAAATCTAGAACCACGTCCTCCTGTTCACCAGGCCAGGTAGTTAACATCCCCTAGCCACCGTGGCACCCACAGTAGGGACACCCCTGGCCTCGGCAGGGGTTGTCGCAGGAGCGGAGGGATGCGGTTGCGGCAGATTTCTGCGGTGCGGCGGCTGCGGGATTTGGCGGAGAGCAGAAGGCGTTGGTTGAGCCGTCGTCATTCATGCAAATTGCATCTCGCAGTCGCTGAGAAGGCACCGCAGACGAAGCTGGAAGGCTGCCAGGCGGTGAGCCGGCGTTACCAACGATAGCTCTGCAGTCCCTTACATTCTGAGACGTTTTCAGCCAATTAGTGAGTGTTGTTTATGCGGGAGGAAATCGGAGCACCCGGAGACAACCCCGCCGTGCGTGCGAGGGGGCAACGCTCGATCCCACAAAGAAGGGACGGTTCATGATACCGGCCCACACTTTGCTGCTGCACTGCATTCTATCGGCGAGCCAGGGGGTACAGCACGTCCTCGACGCCCTCCGGTACAAGGAGGGAGTCTCGCAACATTTTGCCATCTGTGCGGTGATCCACCAAACCTCGCTGCTGCTGCTGCTGCTGCTACTGCTGCTGCTGCTACTGCTGCTGCTGCTACTGCTACCGCTGCTGCCGCTGCTACTGCTGCCGCTGCTACTGCTACTGCTGCTACTGCTGCTGCTGCTACTGCTGCTACTGCTGCTGCTGCTGCTGCTACTGCTGCTGCTGCCGCTGCTACTGCTGCTACCGCTGCTGCCGCTGCTACTGCTGCTGCTGCTACTGCTGCTGCTGCTACTGCTGCTACTGCTGCTGCTACTGCTGCTGCTGATGCTGCTGCTGACTGCTGCTGCTGCTGCAGCTGTTGTTACTGCTGCTGCTACTGCTGCTGCTGCTACTGCTGCTGCTGCTACTGCTGGTGCTACTGCTGCTGGTGCTACTGCTGCTGCTGCTACTGCTGCTACTGCTGCTGCTACTGCTGCTGCTGCTACTGCTGCTGCTACTGCTGCTGCTGCTACTGCTGCTGCTACTACTGCTACTGCTGCTGCTACTGCTGCTACTGCTGCTGCTGATGCTGCTGCTGATGCTGCAGCTGCTGCTACTGCTGCTGCTGCTACTGCTGCTGCTGCCACAGTGCTGGATCACGGGCAGCCACGTGCAGCATGGCCGCCGCGACGACTTGATCTTGAATTTCGATTTAAAGCTTTCGTGACTGCAGGGATTCATCTTCTTGGTTGTTTCGGTAAAGTCACGAAGAAGGGAAATAATAAAATAATAAAAATTCTACATAATAAAATACAATTCTCACGACGTTTCGGCCACAACGCAAGCAGCCGTCCTCAGGTGAAGATGCTGTCTTTCCGACAGACCTGTTCTTCACCTGAGGATGGCTGCTTGCGTTGTGGCCGAAACGTCGTGAGAATTGTATTTTTATTATGGTTTATTATTTTATTATTTCCCTTCTACGTGACTTTGCCGAAAGAACCAAGAAGACTTGATCTTGATTAACCGCGGCGGCCACGGGGATGGAACCGGGAACCACCGCGGCAGGCAGCGAGCGTCCCTGCCGCTCAAGCGCGTCACCACGCGCCTTGCCGGCCGCGGTGCCGCAGGGAGAGAGTTCCCCCTTCCATTGTCATCCCGCTGTCTCCATCCGCGATTTCTCCCCGCCACCCCCTCCCCCTCCCGCCCCCCCCACCCCCCCAAGGCCTTCTGTGTCGCCGGTCTCGGCTGCGTGCAACGTTCTTTTGTTCTTCTTGAATTTTTTCTTCTTTCATTTTTCGCGGCGAGCGCATCGCGTTCCGCTGTTTAGGTTTCAAAGAGGAATTGAGCGCAGGGTGTCTCTTGGGGGCGGGGGGTTGGGTGTTGGCGGGGGTGGGTGGGTGGGTGGGTGGGGGGGAGCTTTTGAAAAATCCGCTGCAAGAATTTGGCCGCGAGTGGCTCTTTGAAAATTAGATAATTGCCGCGAGAATCTGTGCCCGACGCGGCGACGTCGAAGGTGGAAGAAAATTGTTCGGGTCGATGGGCGGCGAACTCGAGGGACGGGCGGCGAGTCCTCGCTTCCAACGCCGAGCCGGCCGGCGGTGCGTGCGACGACGCGCCGGGGTGTCGAAACCGATCCAGGGTTTTTGCTCACGCCGAATCAATGCCGCTGAAACTATTCACTCCCAGAAGGCTGCTGGGTGCGGGGGGTGGGGGGATTGCGTGAAGAAATACTGTTGTTATTTTATTGTTTTATGTGCAGACGGATGTGTGATGCGGACGTCTTTGTCCGCCCGTCCGTTGCGTTATTTTTATTCTTTCCGCGATGACGCGAATGATTATTTAGCGTTACGTTACGTACAATTTAGCGTTGGTCTAGGACCCATGTCGAACACCGAGGCTCCTCCTCGCCTTCGACAAAGGGCAGCTCACCAGCGTTGATTCGCGCCAGCCTGACTCCGTGGCTTGAAACCGGTCGAGAGTTGTTGCCTGCGCTGAATCAGTGCGGCTGAAATGATTAATTCTCAGAAATGCCGTGGGTGCCCCGATCGATCGCGTAAAACAAGAAAAAAGCTTTACAGATATATATATACTTTTAAAAGTAACGTGACATTTATTATTCCGCTCATCCGAAAAACAAGGGTTGCAATCACGATTGCATCAAATGTAACACGTGTCAGGGCAGAGTATGGCGAGCCTTGCGCTGCAATCGGTTGCATTTCAAACACGGACTACCCGGGCAATCGTTTGTCATGCGCTGGGAATTCCATGGCAAGCGTGGGCAGGGGGGGTTAAGAGGTGGGGGGCGGGTTGCAAAGCGGCCTGTTGCAGGAGATGGGGTTCGCATCTGGCAGGCCGTCCTGATCAACACCGCCGGGTGTATTCACCGCAGAGGTCGCAAACGGGTTTTGATTCCTTACCCGTACCCGGCCGCACCAGGGTCGCAAACGGGTACCCATACCCGGCCGTACCCGTACCCTACCCGTACCCGGCCGGGTACGGGTAGGGTACGGGTATCGGGTACCCGCATGCGACCTCTGGGATGAAGCCATGTTGCAGGCGCGGGTGGGTTGATTCTAGGAACTTGAATTGTGAGAAGAGACAAGACGTTGGGAAATGAGTGACAAACGGTTACTCACCAGTGACTCACGGCCTACCCGTACCCGGCCGCACCAGGGTCGCAAACGGGTACCCGTACCCGGCCGGCTACGGGTAGCCGGGTATCGGGTAGGGTACGGGTATCGGGTACCCGGTTGCGACCTCTGATTCACCGTGAAAATGCTAGGCGCCGTCAGCCTGTGGGCGTCAGAGACGCCGTGCGGAACAGAGTTTGGCCCTCGCGTGCCAGCGTCCCGTGACCCAATAAATGCTCGTTTAGGATTACACACAGCGGGCATTCATCGCGCCCCCCCCACCCCCCACCGGCAGACTTAAGCCCGCTCGCAGGCCAAGTGCGGAGTCGCCTTGTGCCACACAGGGATAAGCTGCCACTGGGGATGCCCTTTGGGAACGTGTCGATTTGCAGTGCGATGCAAGTCGCGCATCGCATGTCAAGCGACCCAATGCTCCCCCGGGCTTAAACGGTGGCTGTAATCAGACGCGGCTTTTAATTAACGAAACAACTGTACTACGTATTTGTAAGCCCGGGGGGGGGGAAGGGGGGAGGGGGGAGGGGTGGGTGATGCTGTGCATGCGGACTATCGCGTACGAAGCCCGAGTTGGAACCCAGGCCCCTCGGCGGTGCCGGCTCAGCCTCCTCTTCTCCACCAAAAGTGCGCCGCCAGTTTTGATTCCCGTCCCCGTGGATTTCAGAACGCCGCCGCCACCGCCGCCGCCGCCGCCGCCGCCGCCGGAGGGAAAGCGGCGACCTCTTCAACCGCCAGCCTCACCGCCAGCCTCACCGCCACCGTCGCCAAGGCCCCACAGGTGCGCCCGACCCATTAAGGCAGATGCTCGTTAGAGGCCCAGCACTGATGGGGGGGCCCGGTCTCGTTAGGCCCCCCCCCCCCCCCCGGAGCAGGACGTGTAATGTTTCCGCGCGCGTGCCGCCTTTTAGATCCCTGCACCTGCGTGGAACTGTCACATTCGCGATTCCAGCACCGCTGGTAGCGTCATTGTGAGAGCGCTGCGCTACGAACCCGGCGACCCGAGTACGATTGCCGCTCATGAGCAATGAAAGTGGCGATTATCTGAACCGGTCTTGGGCCTCCCCTAGGTTGAATCAGCCTCAAATGAGTACCTGGTGCGATGTGTAGTAAACATCGCCAATGGGGAGACAAAGGCGGCCGGGCGTGGTGTTGGCCACCCACCCCCTCGTGTGCCGTGCCGGCCTTCATAGGTGCTCGCTAACAGCACTTGCCCCTACAGTCTGTTAAGGCTATACGGGGGATCTTTGTCTTTGCCAGTGTGTGTACCAGTGTGTGTATAGGTGTGTGTGCCAGTGTGCGTGCCAGTGGAGTAGTGACGTGTGCCAGCGCAAGCGCTGTGTTCGCTGCTTGTTGCAGAGGTTCGCGGTTCGAACCCAGCGGCCGCCCTGATTAATACTGCGAATTAATGTGAATTAACCGTGATTATGATACTCGGCATCATCTGCTTTACTCACGGCGTCAGGGTCCAAATTTGCCGAATTCGAAAACTTCCCCGCAAAATCACTCCGTTGGAATCTACGTGTATCGTTACGCCGGCTGTATCGATGTGTGTGCGAGTATTTTTACATAGATGCGTTAGATCGCGGAGTCGAGTTTGCAAGCGTAATCTTGCAAGTGCCAATTGAGTGTGAGCGTGCGTACAAGTCATGCGCGAGAGTGTTAATGTGCGCTCCCGTGCACTCGAGAGCGCGTGTGTGCGCGTGCGTGTGTGCGCGTGCGTGTGTGCGTGTGTGTGCGCGCGCGTGCTTGGCAACATTACACCACGGCTGGTCTATCCGTACCGCGAGTTAAAACACAATTGGATGGGGCAATTCATTCTGCCAGAGCCGCGATAACTGCTAGACAGGCTGCTCGTAGGTAGCGGCGGTGCTGATTAAATTATACCGCGGCCTGCATAAATTTCACCGCCGTGACCGTGATACGTTGGGTGTGACTTTGGGGATGAGTTAAGCCGAACGGGTGGCGGCGGCAGCGTCCCGTGGACGCACGCGGCGCGCGCAGTGGTCAGTGCGTGTCGGTGAAGTTGGCGAGCATAGACGCGGGAGAATAGTGCAGTACAACAGCGGATCGTGCAACGTAGCCCCGCGGCAGACTCACATACCGGTGGACGCTCATCATCCACGCGTTATGCAGGCTCAAGCCTGCTTGGCTTCCAGAATATCCAGACTTCGGGTGGTCTCTGGGTGATCACCCACCCACCCCACTCCCGAACAATTTGCCAAATTGTCATTAGCCACCTCCCCCCGTTCCACCCCCCCTCGTGTGTCGCGTTCAAGTTCAAGTTCATTTATTAGGTATAGCCCTGTGAGCCATTCGGCTCTGGAATCGGGTGCAGCCGCAACAAACAAAAAGCAAAAACATGAACAAGAAAACATCTTAAAGTGACTATGGGACTATGTGCAAACATAAAATCCAAGAAAAGACAGCAAAATATTGCAGAAAAAGCACCGTACACCAACGCTGTGTGCAAACACCAACAGCACTTGCCCCAACGGTCTGTTGAGTCTACACAAGGGTCAACGTCGTCTCTGCGTACGCGTCTGTATCTCTGCTTGTGTGGTGAGCGGTAGTTGCGGCGGTTAGCGTGCCGCGCTCCAAACCCGGTGACCCGCGGGACGACCGATTGTCGTACGTGCGTGTACTCTCGTGCCTGTGTGAGCGCGTGTACATTTGTCTGTGCGTTCCTGTGCCAGGCTGGGGTCGAGGAGAGAGCCCCACTCTACCTGTTGGTGGACAGCGTGGGCCCGAGTCAGCTGATCGTCTGCCTCTCCGTGCTGCCCCGCTGGGGAGTGTTTGGATGGCATGAATCGCAGAAAGGTGAGGCGCATGATCTACCCACTGCTGGATGGACAAAGGTCTCCACGAGCCGTTGCCAACTAGTCACGGTCCCCGCAATGCACCCAGTGCGCGATGCAACGCTCGCGGGCTGATGCCGTCGCTCCGTTGTTGCCAACGTTCAATAAATGTAATTGCACGCCAGTTGTGCGGAGACATCACAGAACTGCTTCTGAGATCTCGTCAAGGAACCTCTTACCCACACACACTCGGGGGTAGCACTCAGCCAACCTCCTTGAGACGGGGAGAAATGTTGGTCAATGGGATTTTTGTTTTATTTCTAGCAGCGGGAGCGTTACGTAAGGCTGGAGAGCGCGGTTTTATTTCAGGCGACTTAAACCTGGACCTCCTCGGCAGTGCTGCATGGGGGATCTTCGTCTTTGGAACCTCATTTGCCAGTAAAAATATGATAATTGTTTTTTTACCCTTCTATCTGGCAACAAAACTGACACCTTTTTTTACATGGAGTCATGTTTACATAGACCACAATACCTGCAGTCATAATGCAAACAAAACTCTGATAATGTATGCACTGTCCTTGAAGTTGATTGGTCCACACCCGAGACAGCTTTCCTTAGAGCCTAGTCTCACATGGGTTGGACCAGATGACGCCTTTTGGCGAAAGCTGTCTCGGGTGTGGACCAATCAACTTCAAGGACAGTGCATACATTATCAGAGTTATGTTTTTTGTTTGCATTATGACTGCAGGTATTGTGGTCTATGTAAACATGACACCTTGTAAAAAAAGGTGTCAGTTTTGTTGCCAGATAGAATGGTAAAAGAACAATTATCATCTTCGTCTTTGTCGTTCTCACCCTCTCCTCCTCAACTGTCCCTCATCCTCACCCCTCACCTCTGCTCACCCTCACCTGCTCCACCCACCTCCTCCACTCTTGCCTTCTTCACCGTGGCCGAGCCGTGCACCGATTGACCGCTCCTTCGTCGCCAGTTGAAATCCGACTCGGTCGCTCGGGATTCAATCTCTCGCGGAGTATTTTCCGGATTGCTGGGTGGACTGGAGAAGGTCCGCACCTCCAATGGGCACGGTTGGCTGCGTACGGTGCTAAATAAGTTCAACATCCATAATGCAGAGTTGTTTTAAATCCTTTATATTAAGTTCGCTTGCTTGCTTGCGTGTTTGCTTGCTTGCTTACGACCGTGCAAATCTTTCGGTCGTTTTTTAACCCACTTCCCGTGATCCAATCGAGCTGACATTTTCCACACAGACTGGTTGTGCGTGACAATTAATTTTCGTGAAAATTTTTTTCCAAAATTTTACACTGTTTAGGGAATTTATTTTAAATATTTAATTAGCAATTGCTTAATGCTGGCAGACAATCATCTGACCCATAGGTGGCAGCCATCTCAAGCCAGAGGACAAGAGGACTCTAGCCGCCACGCATATATAGGATTTATAGTGAAAAACTTTGTTTTTACGGGTAAATTTTTTTGGGGGTTAGATCGCGTAAATATATAAACGTGTCGTTAAACCCGCCACCACCCGACACAGTCAATCAGTAAGGTTTGTCACTTGAACAGAACGTGGCCAATTCGTTACTAGTCCAGCAAACACCGGTTGTGTGTTGGAGAGTAAATCCACAAGATGTGCAGTGTACGACGTTTCTCCAGCAATTACAGCCAGCTTCATCACGCGTACATTGGTGGTACCCGTTGCCACCGGGGCCAAGTGGTGTCGTGGCAACACAAGAGGTGGCGGTGCCCGTGGGGGGTAATGATGATGCGTTGTTATTTTTTCTTCGCTGCAAGTAATCGTTTATGTAAAATACGGAATAATTAAAAATGCTGTCCCGTCCACGTGAATAATTGAACAATTGATCAAACGGCGCAGATAGGGGCGAGTGGGGCGGAGGGGAGAGAGAGTTTAATTACACTCACCATCCCTCACCACCTCTACCCACCCCCCCTCACCATCCCTCGCCATCTCTACCCACCCCCCCTCACCACCTCTACCCACCCCCCCCTCACCCTCCCTCACCCCCTCTACCCACCCCCCCTCGCCACCTCTACCCACCCCCCCTCACCCTCCCTCGCCATCTCCACTCACCCCTCCTCACCACCTCTACCCACCCCCCCTCACCCTCCCTCACCCCCTCTACCCACCCCCCCTCGCCACCTCTACCCACCCCCCCTCACCACTTCTACTCACCATCCCTCACCCCCTCTACCCACCCCCCCCTCACCATCCCTCACCACCTCTACCCACCCCCCCCTCACCATCTCTACTCACCCCTCTACCCACCCCCCCTCACCACTTCTACTCACCATCCCTCACCCCCTCTACCCACCCCCCCCTCACCCTCCCTCACCCCCTCTACCCACCCCCCCTTGCCACCTCTACCCACCCCTCCCTCACCCTCCCTCACCACCACTACTCACCCCTTCTCACCCCCCTCGCCACCTTTACCCACCCCTCCCTCACCCTCCCTCACCACCACTACTCACCCCTTCTCACCCCCCTCGCCACCTTTACCCACCCCCCCTCACCATCTCTACTCACCCTCCCTCACCCCCCCTCACCATCTCTACTCACCCTCCCTCACCACCTCCACTCATCCCCCCCCCCTCACCACCTCTACCCACCCTCCCTCACCATTTCTACTCACCCTCCCTCACCACCTCTACTCACCCCCCTCACCATCTCTACTCACCCCCCCTCACCGCCTCTACTCACCACCTCCACTCACCCCCCCCCCTCACCATCTCTACCCACCCCCCCTCACCATCTCTACTCACCCTCTCTCACCGCCTCTACGGTGTTCTTTGCCGGCAGCGGAGCGACGAGGTTTTATTGTTTTCAACCACGAGTCCCCCCGCTAGCGAGAGCTTGCGGCGCGTAGCGGTTTCGCCGCCGATACTGGCGGCGATGCCGGCGAGACACGGCGCGCCACACGGCGCGCCACACGGCGACCTCCTTGGCCGCCGTCGCCGCCCTGCGAGTCTCGTCTCTTTGTGTCGAACGGTAGCGACAAAAACTCACCGCCCAGAGATCGTGCCGTATCGCGGCTCTACGCCGTGGGGCGGGTGGGTAGTTGGGGACCCTCGCGGCTGAGACCGTCCGACTCGCCGCACTTTTTCTTCTTGGTTCTTTCGGTAAAGTCACGTAGAATGGAAATAATGAAATAATAAAAATAAAACATTATAAAATAATTCTCACGACGTTTCGGCCACAACGCAAGCAGCCGTCCTCAGGTGAAGAACAGGTCTGTCGAGAAGACAGAGTCTGAATGACTGACCTATTCTTCACCTGAGGACGGCTGCTTGCGTTGTGGCCGAAACGTCGTGAGAATTATTTTATTATGTTTTATTTTTATTATTTCATTATTTCCATTCTACGTGACTTTACCGAAAGAACCAAGAAGATGAATCCCTGCAGTCACGAAAGCTTTAAATCGAAATTTCACCGCACTTTGTTGAGAGTTACGGAAAATTATGGGCGGCCGGAAGCTGGATTCGAAGCCAGGTTTTTAATGCGGTGCTGGGTCAGTGTCCATGGGATTGCCGATGTGAAACCCCTCAGCCGCACCTCCGATTATCACGGTTGGCTACGTACAGTGCGAAAGAAGTTCAACGTACATACGAGCCACAGGGCTTCAAGCTTGTCACCAAATCTAACCGTGACCAATGCGGTTTATTCCTTGAGACCAAATCACCCAGAATGCAACACAAATCTCATCGTGTCTTGTAAGCTAAGCCGTATGGAGCCTGGACAGCGCTAGGATGGACGACTGTGCAGTAATACCCCGAGTCTATAGCCTTGGGATGCAAGGTGGCCAGGTGACTGTCCAGCGATTAATTGATCAAATCCATCTGCACGGAGCTTCAAGTGTTCAGGTTTGGCATGACTGCGTAGGATTTCGCCATCGTGCTGTGCAGCTCTGCGACGCGTTTTCGGGTCGGACCGCAGGTTTTTTTTTCGGCACGATGTCTGACGTTTCGCTCCACCTGCCTCTGGGATCCCTTCAAGTGACATCTTGAAGAGGGCAGCACTTTCCCAATCGCCCCTGGCTCACGGATAGATATGGTCATTCTCAGATGCAATCTATCCCAATTAAGTGTAGAGCCAAGTTTAATGTCGCAAGAACTTTTGTGTGTGCGTGTGTGTGTGTGTGTGCAGTCACCGGTGACATTAACTCGTCACCTTAGAGAACTCGGTTTAGTCACAGGATGGCTTAGTCCTGGATTCAAACCCAGGCTATTAAGGGTTCCCCGTCTCATCGCTCTGGTGTCTTGAGCCACCAAGCCCCCCTTCTCTAAGCTACGATTCTGATTGAAAGCAAACGGCATCTAGGTGGTTTAACACGTGGTAGTAGTAGTAGGATGCGGCTTTCGCAATCAGTATTATCCATATTCGAGTTTTTTGGGGGGTTAGATCGCGTAAATATAAATGTGTCGTTAAACCCGCCACAGCCGACCAATTAGAAAGGTTTGCCACGTAAACTAAATGTGCAAATTAGTTACTGGCTCAGCACACGGGCGTGTTGGAGAGAAAACCCACGACAACATTTGCAGTTCGAGTAGCGTGACGTTTCGCCGGCGATTACAACAACCAGCATCATCAGGCGACAGCCAGAGTTGTGGATAAATCCTCCTCCTTTTTCGGTCTTAAATAGATGGATACATGTTATGGGGAGGGGGTTAATGCACTTGTAATAAAGGTCGTTGAGGCGACTTTTGGAATCCGGTCTTTTATTAAACTTGCATTACAGTTTTCCTTCACGCTGCTGACAGGCCGCGTGAGAGGGACAGATAGAGACGCACTGCCACGTGGCAACTTCCTCCGTTCGTTCCCGTTCTGAACACGTGTCGTTCGTCTCCACCCCTATTTAATGCCCAGGTCACGTGGTACGTTTCCACCAATCCTGGTTAGCCTCCATGGAATATTACAGGCTCCCTCGTAGGCTCCCGGGACCACGCCCCTGACTCATCTCCCCATTGGCTGTGGCCAAAGCCAGCAGAACCAATCCTCTACTTACAGCTGTCACCTTTCCATCACATCAGGGCCACGCCCCTAGGCTTCCCCCCATTGGCTATAGACCAGGACCGGCAGAGCCAATCATCATGACGAGTTGTGATACGTCAGTGAGCCGGATATATCCTCACATTACACATTCGTATAAATTACAGTGGATATCTGCCATTGGTTTGGTTGTTCACAATTAATCCTGATGCCTTGTTAATCTTCGCCCGCCACCGCCTGGCCAAACCCACCCAGCAAACGACAGCGAAATTATTTGGCACGTGGTCGTGACGGGTACTGGAAGATCCGACCATGTCAGTGGTTGCCGAGCTGGATTCGCTGCCGGTTGCCAAACGAATACATTGTAATGAGGTCGCACTAATTACACGCACACACACACACAAAGAGCTTGCCACAAATCAACCACGATACCTCGCTGCTGATCTTTGTGAAGGAGCATAAGCCATCATCACGCGAACTCCGGTTATACTTGCAGCAGTAGCAGCGGCTATTGGCTGGACATCGAACAAAGACGGTCACCGTATCGACAGCACTTTCAGATGCGCTTTTGCGTCCGTCTGGAAAGCTCTTCTTTCCGATATTAGAAAGTCACTGGAGCTATGTACAGTTAAATAATCTAGATTGAAAACCCCATTACTTTAGAACTCCTTTTTGTGTTTAGTTTGTTGTCCTTCCCCCACACCTCAATTAGCGCGGTTGGCTACGTACTGTGCGAAAGAAGTTCATCATGGCACATATAAACGAACGGTCACCGAGTTTAATCATGGGTGGCTAAAACCTGGATTCGAACCCAGGCTACCATCGTGGTCGGCTCAGTGTTCCTAACCTCCTGAGTCATTCGGCCCACCTCCACGTAAATCACATTGTCTAATATTTCGACAGTTTTTTTTATTTATTGGATGGGTGCAATATGCCCCAGTTTGAGCCGGGGGAAGTTTTCGGAACATTTTAGATGAAATAAATCGTTGGGCCACGTCCAGATTTAGTTTAATTCTGGGCTGGCGGTGTGGGGTGGTGTGTCCAAGTCAGCTGGGAGCCGCGTGTGAAATTAGTAAAAAAAACAATGAGATGACATTTCTTAGCTGTGTGCTCCCAGTAGGCGAGCGATTTTTTTCCTTTCCACTCGCTTGCTGCCTCGCTCGCTCGCTCGCTCCACCACCCACCTGCTCGCCTGCCCGCTCACCCACGTTAGCTCACACTTTCTCTCTCGCCCACGCACTCACCTGCTCGCTCACCCAACCACTCGCTCCCTCGCTTGCTCACTGTCTTACCCAACCAGCCACCCACTCACTCACCCACTCGCCCAATCCATACACTTACTCGCTTACCCATCCACCAACCCATTTGCTCACCGTCTCGCCCAACCAGACTCCCGCTCACCAACACACTCACCAACCTGCTCCGCTGCCCGATAGCTTTCTCGCTGACCCACCACTTGCCTGTTCACCGACATAATCACCCCGATCTAAATGCATTAACATGAGGACACACACACGAGCAAACACCTGCACAGACTTTTGGGGAAAGTGCTATTTGCGATTACCTATGAAGGCCGGCACGGCACACGAGGGGGTGTGTGGCCGTCACCACGCCCGGCCGCCTTTGTCTCCCGAATGTTTACACGTCGCACCTCTAGGGGAGGCCCAGGACCGGTTCAGATAATTGGTGTCGGCTGTGAGCAGTAATCGAACTCGGGTCGCCGGGTTTGTAGTGCAGCACCTTGACCGCGACGCTGTTGCTCCACAGACACACCGCACACACACACACAACATGCTCTGTTTCTGTGATCCACACAACCGCCCTCTCTGTGTGGAGGCGGAATAATCCCAGCTCTGACTCCCCCCCCTCTCCCGCCATGCTCCCCTATATCATGGTATAAACACCAAATAGGAACCCACACTTTCTCGATCGAGGTTTGACTGTCAAGATTGAAATTTGGTTAAAGAAAAACTGCAGCTCGCTTGTACTGCGCGCGTGTGTGTGTGTGTTGAGGGGTGTGTGGTGGAGATCTGTGTGTGTGAAGGAGATGTGTGTGGGTGGTGTGTGTGTGGGTGTTGTGGTGGAGATCTGTGTGTGTGTGTGTGTGAAGGAGATGTGTGTAGGTGGTCTGTGTATGGGTGTTGTGGTGGAGACATTGTGTGTGTGTGTGATGGAGCTGTTTGTGGGTGGTGGATATGAGTCTGGGTGGTGTGTGGTGGACACGTGTGTGCGTGTGGTGGACACGTGTGTGCGTGTGGTGGACACGTGTGTGCGTGTGGTGGAGATGTGCGTGTGGGCGGTGTGTGGTGGAGCTGTGTGGTTAATGAACCAGTGTGTGTGTGTGTAGATGATGCCCGTGTGTTTTTTGAAAAGGTGGGAGCGATGTAGAGAAGGAGGAATGAATGGAAGGTGGGCGAGTGGGCGGGAAGGACAGAGAGGGGATCTCGGATTAAGGGAGCGGCGGTAGGTGAGAGAGAAATAGAGAAGAGAGGGGGGAGTGAGAATTGAGAGTCGAAATTTTCTAGCGGATTCTCTTCCCCGACAGCCCAGGGCAATTAAAATCAATTCCAGGCGAGGCGCCCGGCAGCCACCGTGCGCATGCGGAGAATTACACAACGGAGCTCGCAAGCGCCGCGTCTCGCTGCCTGGTGCCACGGTGGGCTCGGCAGAGATGTGCTGGTGCCGTGGGGAGTGAAGGGGGGTGGGGTGGGGTTGTGCGGGCGGTGGTGCAGATCTGTTGCGATGAAGATCTGTTGCGTGGCGTGGGTGGTGCTTGCTGGCGCGGTGTTGTGTGTGTTGTGCGCGGTGTGTGTGTGCGTGTGTGGGTGGTGGGCGGTGTGTGTGTGCGTGCGTGCGGTTGTGTGTGGGGAGCGGTGGTGTAGCGGTTGGCGCGCTGCGCTATGAACCCGGCGACCCGTGTTCGATTCCCGCTCACGGCCAACACCGGTGACGATTATCTGAACCGGTCCTGGGCCTCCCCGATGTCGATTCAGCGTCAAATGAGTACCTGGTGCGGTGTGTAGACATCGTCACTAGGAAAACAAAGGCGGCCGGGCGTGGTGTTGACTACCCACCCCCTCGTGTGCTCGCTAAAAGCACTTGCCCCGACAGTCTGTTAAGGCTATACGGGGGATCTTTGTCTTGGTGTGGTTGGGAGATTATGTATGATGTGTGGGCGGCGCGTGTGTGTGTGTGTCTGTGGGGAGCGGTAGTGTAGCGATGAGCGTGCTCTGCTATGAACCCGGCGACCTGAGGTTGATTCCCACTCACTGACATCACCAGTACCGAGTCTGAACCGGCCCTGGGCCTCCCCTAGGTCGACTCAGCCTCAAATGAGTACCTGGTCCGGTGTGTAAACATCGTCGCTGGCGAGACAAAGGCGGCCGGGCGTGATGCTGGCCACCCACCCCCTCGTGTGCTGTGCCGGCCTTCGTAGGTGCTTGCTAACAGCACTTGCCCCGACAGTCTGTTGAGGCTACACGGGGCATCCTTGTCTGATGTCTCTGCGCGTTGTGTCTGCCTCTTGAACATCGACTACCGCCACAGACGGTCCACTTCTTAGTAGTAGGTTTTACCCTTTCAACTGGTACAAAACTGACACCTTTATACAAGGCATCATGATTGCAATAACCGCAACACAAGCAGTCAAAATGCAAACAAAAAGAAACAACTCTGATAATGGTATTGATATGCACTGTCCTTGAAGTTGATTGGTCCACACCCGAGACAGCTTTTCTTAGAGCCGAGTCTCCATTGGTGTTGGACCAGATGACGCCAAAAGGCGTACAACTCAAAAACAGTGCACTATCAGAGTATTGATAGCTCGGGGTAAGCATTTACACTATGAGACCTCCTTTACCAGTGTCAAAATATAGTAGTAGGTTTTTACCCTTTAAACGGGTACACAAACTGACACCTTTATCCACTACTTCCCAGTGCGTGCGAGTGGTGCGCGATGTCCCCGGCCTTCACAGCTGCTGCTCGCCGCAACGAGTCTGCCAAGCCGGGGGGGGGGGGGGAAGCATCGGTGGTGGTGGTGTTGGGGTTATGGAGTCTTTGCGGGAAGAACAGCGCCGTCATAAATATGGATGACCCCACCGTGTTCGCAGGCGAGCCTGCCCAGGATGAAAACCCTGGAGCTGATTGTGCCCTGGCTGGGGTGGGTAGAGGGGGGGGTAAGGGAAGCCGTCCACGGCGGGGGGTGTGGGGGGTGACGGCAGCATTTACGACGCCGATTTAGGCCCCCCGGTAAACAGCTCTCGCCGTAACCCGGGGGCCCCGTTCGTATCGATCAGCGCCGCCTTAGACGTCTTAAGCAGCGTCGGATTTATCAGCTTGGTACGCGCTCGCTGGGAAAACACGTTTTGGTTGCGGGGGGGGGGTTGTGAGGAGGTCAGGCACGGGGGGCAAGGGCTGTGGGCCGGGAGTGATGATGATGATGATGACGACGTTGTCCTGTTACCATTGTATGATACATTTTAGCTTTTTCTTGATTGTAGGGTTTTCATTTGGTTTTGTAGTGGCTGTGTATGGGATTTGATTGTCATATATAATTAATGTACGGCGTTATGGGATGCTATTAGCATGAATGACGCAATGATGAGTAGTATTATGATGACCATTCGCCCTAACCCAGTCCACATGTATTTTTAGTCTCTAGCTCAATGGCATAGGATAGTGTTTCTATCCTATGCCATTTTTATTTCAGCAAGTCGGGTCCGTTGAGCTATGTAGCGACCCGGCCACAAATTATAGCTCAAGGAAGTGGCTCGTTACACGTAAATGTATAACAGCCAAATACCCTGAATGCACGTTGATTTTAAATGTGGAGAGAAAAACCGGAGGACCCGGGGAAAAATGATCGTGACAACGGGGAGAGAGAAAGACACCGCAAACTCCAAATATACAGCAGCAAGCGTCAGGGTCGGGATCAAACGCACGACCTCCTGTATACCAGGCGAGGGAGTTAGCATTTCACCATGGGGGGGGGGGGCAACATGCTATGGTTGCAGAGTTTGGTGGTACATGTAGTTTACGTCGTTTATTGTGAAAATTCGGTCACAGTTCCTATGAGCATTGTTTCATTGCTTTTATGGCTTTATTTTGGTGTTTTTCGAAAAGTTTTTTGGTTTGGCCATGTTTGTTTGTTGTAGTACAGAGTTAGACTGATGACCTTAATCTAAGTTGTCTTGTGGTTGTTGTTGTTTGACTTGCATCCCACTGGGATATTTGCACAGGGTTGGTGTACGGTGATTTTTCTGCAATATTTTGCAGTTTTTTCTTGGATTTTCTGTTTGCACTCAGTCAATATTCACTTTAAGATGTTTTCTTGTTCATGTTTTTTTTTTTTGTTGCGGTTGCACCCGATTCAAGAGCCGAATGGCTCACAGGGCTATACCTAATAAATTAACTTTGAACTTTGAACAGAGCCCCCCTTTGCCCCCCACTGCGGCTTCACCTCTGCGTGCCGCGTGCTTTTTGGCGGCGTGCAGATGACGCGGAGGCCGGTGGGAGCGCGGGGCCCGGTTCGCTGGTGGCCAGTCACCACTCGTGGACTCAGCCGGGGAAGTATGGTTCGGCCGCCCTGAGAATCCACACCTCCGCCAGCAAGGCTACGGCTCTCTGCCTGCCGCCCGGGTGAGAGTCGAGATCACGGCACAGCACCCCTCGCCTCACTCACCGCAGCTCACCGCGCACTCGGCAACACGGAGACCTCAGCACGGACCTCACCAGACATCTCACCAAACACAGTAGCACACACATGACCATACACTTAGCAACGTGGGCACCTCAACTCACACTCAACCACACACACTCAACCACAACAACAACAACTGCCATTCGCCACTAAGTGGCGGTGACGCACCACGACGCTTGTGCCAGGCCAAGTGCACCTTGAGGCTACCACGTGAAGTGTCGAATGCCCGCCGGCAGGAGGTCACGGGGCAGACCCAGGTGCCACGGGTCTACTGACTGAGATGACCGAGATGACTGGCTGATGCACCACCTGTGCCCCCTACTGTGCCAACTTGCTGTGCTTTAGCCACCCGACACTCCGCTCGTTTTTGTGAGCATCGCTCCTCCGCCCTCCGTTGTTGTTGGAGGGCGACTGCCTCCAACTGCCCAGTAGCGTCCTTCACGAGCCTCCTCCACAGAGGCTAATCTTGACACCGCTGGTACCAGTCATCGGCAAGTCCACTCAGCTCCACGTCCTCCTGTACCACATCACTCCATCTCTTCTCTAGCCCGTGCCGAGCCCGTTTAGCCCCGTCGATCGGCCGAACAAAAGCTGTTTAGGCATGCGGTGGCTGGGTATGCGGGCTACATGACCCAGCCAATGCAGCCTTGCCTGCCGGAGGAGCTCACCGATGGGACTTTGCCCAGATCTTTCAACCACACACACTCAACCACACACAC
This sequence comes from Lethenteron reissneri, assembly GCF_015708825.2. Lineage (NCBI taxonomy): Eukaryota > Metazoa > Chordata > Hyperoartia > Petromyzontiformes > Petromyzontidae > Lethenteron > Lethenteron reissneri. The sequence goes on from NC_083783.1 coordinate 4,724,095, forward strand.
TCAACCACACACACTCAACCACACACACCTCACCACTAGGGCTGAACGATTTGGGGAAAATATCTAATTGCGATTTTTCTGACAGATATTGCGATTGCCATTTGATTTGTGATTACATTTTTTAAAGTCAAGCTTCAGTTCAATATTCACTGTGTAATAGATTTAAAACATGTGATGGAGCATTACCACATGATACCATCAAAATATGAACTGCTCTATATATTATAATGCAAGGATGAGAACTTTACAGATACGAATTGCTTCCAACATGTATTTATAAAAAAATGTTAATTGAAATAGAACAATCAAACATAGAACAATTCTCAAGTTAAATAAATAAAGTTATAATAATAAAAAATAAAACAATTCCGATAAGAAAGTAATAGGACTTTTCATATTGCCAAAAAATCAAAGCCTTTGCGATTGGCTAATCGCATTGTTTCAAATTGCAATTCGATTTGAAATCGATTAATCGTTCAGCCCGACTCACCACACACTCAGCAACACGGAGACCTCACCAGACTCACCACCACACTCACACTCACCACCACACTCACACACATCACCACACTCACACACTCATCACCACACTCACACACTCATCACCACACTCACACTCTCATCACCACACTCACACACTTTCCACCACACTCACCACCACACTCACACACTCACCACCACACTCACACACTCACCACCACACTCACACACTCACCACCACACTCACACACTCACCACCACACTCACAGACTCACCACCACACTCACACACTCATCACCACACTCACACACTCATCACCACACTCACACTCTCATCACCATACTCACACACTCACCACCACACTCACACACTCACCACCACACTCACACTCACCACCACACTCACACACTCACCACCACACTCACACCCACCACCACACTCACACCCACCACCACACTCACACCCACCACCACACTCACACCCACCACCACACTCACACACTCACCACCACACTCACACACTCATCACCACACTCACACACTCATCACCACACTCACACTCTCATCACCATACTCACACACTCACCACCACACTCACACACTCACCACCACACTCACACTCACCACCACACTCACACACTCACCACCACACTCACACCCACCACCACACTCACACCCACCACCACACTCACACACTCACCACCACACTCACACCCACCACCACACTCACACCCACCACCACACTCACACACTCACCACCACACTCACCAGACTCACCACCACACTCACACCCACCACCACACTCACACACTCACCACCACACTCACACACTCACCACCACACTCACACACTCACCACCACACTCACACACTCACCACCACACTCACACACTCACCACCACACTCACACACTCACCACCACACTCACACTCACCACCACACTCACACACTCATCACCACACTCACACACTCACCACCACACTCACACACTCACCACCACACTCACCACCACACTCACACCCACCACCACACTCACACCCACCACCACACTCACACCCACCACCACACTCACACTCATCACCACACTCACAGTCACCACCACACTCACACCCACCACCACACTCACACTCACCACCACACTCACACTCACCACCACACTCACACTCACCACCACACTCACACCCACCACCACACTCACACCCACCACCACACTCACTCACCACCACACTCACACCCACCACCACACTCACACTCATCACCACACTCACACTCATCACCACACTCACACTCCTCACCACACACCTCACCACACCTCGTGTTGGAATGACTTCATTCAGGTGTCATCGCAGAGCCACTGCTAAACTCCCTTACCCAATCTAAAGTGGCACTCTTTATAAACCTGCAAAGACCGCGTGTCATGTGGTAATCAAGTCAAGAATTATAATCCTCTCAGCTGCATTAATCCAAATTAACTGAAAAACTATTTAACGGTGATGGCTTTTATTGTGCAGTCACTGATTGCGGGGCTGAGGCAGGCCCTCTACCCACTGCACTTGAGAATTCTGCTTAATCGCGTGCGGCTGAAACCTGGATTCGAGCCCAGGTGTTGGTGTTGTTGTTGTCGAGTGGTTACTGGCACGGTCACGGTGTGTCTTTCTTGCACAGCCATTGTGAACCCCCCTTCCACCCCCTCAAGCCGCTGGGCTTCAGCCTCGTCACCAGATCTAACCGTACGACCTTACGCTGTTTTACTTCGGCCAGATCACCCAGAATTTCACCCGGCTCTCGTGACATATTGGAATTCTAAGCAGGTTTACGGGCCCGGTCACTGATTTGACGGGAGACTGCCCGGGGAATGGCCAACTCGGCCTGCAAAGGAGACCAGCGGATAACAGCAAAGCATTGAGTTTTCTAGAATCCCATCTGTGTGCAGTTTTAAGCGTTAGGGTTAGCGCCGGCTTTTCTGCGAGCTCTGCCGTTACGGCTGTCCGGCGTTTCGCTCCACGCAGCCTGAATTTAGTTCCTGAAGGAGCTCCCTGCACCTGAAGCGGAAACGTCGGACAACATCGCGCCGAACAACGCGTGGCAGGTGCAATCCGAAAAACACAGGGCTGCCCGGGTTATCGGGCTATCTGTTCGGGTCATCACCTCGTATGCTCCGATTGCCTCCCCATTCAAAGCCAGCCTCTCACTGAACGGAAATCGTCAAACGTCGCAATGTAGCAGCACCCTCCTGCCTAATCAGAGGCTTGAGGCTGATTGAGGCTTTTCTGGTTAAACGAATTGGCATGACAACCACTCTATTATAATCACCGAGTCAGTAAACCCGCGTCACTGCGCGCATACTCGACTATCTGCACGTGGCACGAGACAGACACATAATTACACAGGTGCCTACCCTCTTGTGATAATAATTATAATGGATTCGCCGTAATTATATATTTTTGGCTGATAAAAAAAATGTATGTCCGGTGTAATTAAGGTGACAGCTTGTGGCAGGAATGGTCTTGATGAACAGGCTGTGGGTGAGCGGGATGACTCAACGCCTTCAAATTTCCTCGCGATCCATTGACATCACCGCTTCCTTTCTGCCCTGCCCACGCCCGCCCTGCCCCTGCCCCCCACCCCGACGCCTGCCCTTCCTTTTTGCCCTCACCAGCCGAGGCCTCTGCCCCCGTTCCCTCTCTCCTTCGTGCTGCCAAATTCCCGCGTCCGCCGGCCGACCCCGTGGTGACGCGGCTTGTCGCAGCGTGCAGCGGCCCGCTGCTTGAACAGCCAGTGGTGGAATTCCAAATTCCGATTTGCATGGGCGAGTCTCGTCATAGAACAACCACCGGGGCTGCATCAACGCCACCACCCCCCACTCACCACAACTCGTCCGATTGCGAGCCGCTCGCTGGACCGCTGAACAACAGCGGCGGTTTTAACGCCCCGCGCGCACCGCAGCGGACACGTTCGAGATCCCCGCGGCCTCCGGTCGGAATTGTTTTTTTGTAAAGAGTAGTTTCGGTAGGTTAGGCCGTCGTGTGCCGGCGTTGCGGCTCGCGAATTTTTGCCGAACGCTGAAGACGCCGCTTGCGAATTTTTTTTTTTTACCCGATGATGAGTTGAGCGACGTAGCGACGCCTCTCCCCCCTCCCTCCCCCCCACGGCGAGACGACTTTGCCCGTCTGTGTGGCCCGGCGCCTCTCTCCGCGGTCGCCTCGCGCTCTTATCGGAACAGCGCAAGCACCAACGTGTTCCCGTGATTTGACTTTGATGGATTGGTGTTCACCCAATCCCATCCATAGGAACGAGCTGTCAAAGACAAAGGTCCCCCGTGTAGCCTTCAACAGACTGTAGAGGCAAGTGCTGTTAGCCAGCAGCACCTGTGAAGGCCGGCACGGCACAAGAGGGGGTGGGTGGCCAGCACCACGCCCGGCCGCCTTTGTCTCCCCTCGTGGCGATGTTTGTTTATACTTCACACCAGGCGGTGTAACGTCTCGCTACCGCGGACCACGGCAACAACGAGAGTGCCGGTGTTTGCCGGTCGACAGCCCCTTGTGTGTAACTGCCGGCGCGCGGGGTCCGTCCTGCTCGCCGGCGATAGGCAGAGGAGGCGCCCGATGAGCGGCGGCCCTCAGCGAGGGTCGTGGTCGCGGCAGGAGTCGAGGGGCTCGCTGGTCGCAGGGCGGCGAGACTCGGCCAGAGCCACTTGGAGTTGAAGCGCCTGAACGTTTGGATGGGTGCGTGTGTGGGTGTGCGTGTGTGTGGGTGGGTGTGCGTGTGGGTGTGTGTGTGGGTGTGCGTGTGTGTGGGTGGGTGTGCGTGTGGGTGTGGGTGTGTGTGTGGGTGTATGGGTGGGTGTGTGGGTGTGCGTGTGGGTGTGTGTGTGCTTGTGGGTGTGCGTGTGTGTGGGTGGGTGTGCGTGTGGGTGTGCGTGTGGGTGTGTGTGTGCTTGTGGGTGTGCGTGTGTGTGGGTGGGTGTGCGTGTGGGTGTGTGTGTGGGTGTGCGTGTGTGTGGGTGGGTGTGCGTGTGGGTGTGTGTGTGGGTGTGTGTGGGTGTATGGGTGGGGGTGTGGGTGTGGGTGTGCTTGTGGGTGTGCGTGTGGGTGTGCGTGTGGGTGTGCGTGTGGGTGTGCGTGTGCATGTGCTTATGGGTGTGGGTGTGCGTGTGTGCGTGTGTGTGCTTGTGGGTGTGCGTGTGCTTGTGGGTGTGCGTGCGTGTGCGTGTGGGTGTGCGTGTGGGGGTGGGTGTGTGCGTTTGGGGGTGGGTGTGTGCGTGTGGGTGTGCGTGTGTGCATGTGCTTATGGGTGTGCGTGTGGGTGTGTGCGTGTGCTTGTGGGTGTGCGTGTGTGTGTGCGTGTGGGTGTGCGTGTGTGTGTGGGTGTGCGTGTGGGGGTGTGTGCGTGCGTGTGGGTGTGCGTGTGGGTGGTAGTGGAGCGGTTAGCGCGTTGCGCTACGAACCTGGCGACCCGAGTTCGATTCCCGCTCACGGCCAAAACCAGTGACGATTATCTGAACCAGTCCTGGGCCTCTCCCCTAGGTTTACTCAGCCTCAAATGAGTACCTGGTTCGATGTGTAAACATCGCCGCTGGGGAGACAAAGGCGGTCGGGCGTGTTGCTTTCAACGCCACCACCTGATGCGCCGTCCCGGCCTTCATAGGTGCTACTCGCTCCCAGCACTTGCCCCAAGATCCCGTCAAGGCTACGGGTTGGGGGAAGTGGGGATCTTCGTCTTTTGTGTGGGTATGTAGGTGGGTATGTGCACGTGCATGGCCGCCTGCATACCCGGTCGTGTGATCGCGTGATCGATCGTGTGTGCCTTTGTCTTCTTTGCGCGTGTGCGCATCTGCGACGGGATGCGCGCCTTCACGGGCGTGTGTGTGTCTGTGCGTGTGTGTGTACGTGTGCCTGTGTCTGTGCGTGTGTGCCTGTGACTGTGTGTGTGTGTGCCTGTGCGTGTGACTGTGCGTGTGTGTGTACGTGTGCCTGTGTCTGTGCGTGTGTGCCTGTGACTGTGTGTGTGTGTGCCTGTGCGTGTGTGTGTGTGACTGTGTGACTGTGCGTGTGTGTATGTGTGCCTGGGCGCCTGTGTGTTTACCTGTGACTGTGCGTGTGACTGCGCGTGTGGGCCTGTGACTGCGCGTGTGTGTGCCTGTGCGTATGTGTGTGCCTGCGTGTGTGTGTGTGACTGTGCGTGTGTGTGCCTATGCGTGGGTATGTGTGTGCCTGCGCGCCTGTGTGTGTGACTGTGCGTGTGTGTGTGTGTCTGCGTGTGTGACTGTGCGTGTGTGTGCCTGTGATTGTGCGTGCGTGTGTGCCTGTGCCTCTGCGCGCGTGTGTGTGTGTGTGTGCCTGTGACTGCGTGTGTGTGTGTGTCTGCGTGTGTGCCTGTGCGTGTGTGTGCCTGCGCGCCTGTGTGTGTGCCTGTGACTGTGCGTGTGTGTGCCTGTGCGCGTGTGTGCCTGTGACTGCGTGTGTGTGTGCCTGTAACTGTACGTGTGTGTGTGTGTGCCTGTGCGCGTGTGCCTGTGTGTGTCTCTGTGCCTCTGCGCACGTGTGTGTGTGTGTGCCTGTGACTGCGCGCCCGTGTAGCTGTCTGCATCCACAGCGGTGTGCGTGTGCGTTGCTGCGTATGGGCGCGTGGGGTAGCGCGCGTTCACGATTGTGGACGTAAGTGTGCGCGCGCGCGTGTGTGTGTGTGTGTAGATCGCCACGTGCGTGTGTTGGCCTGTGTGTAGGTGTGCATGTGTGCATGTACGCCGCATGTCAGAGTGTTTAGAGCTCTCGGCAGCTAATAGTTTTTGTTCACACGTGTGTGTTTGCTTCCTCCGCATCGTGTGCAGAATCAGGGTTGCTGTTGTGAATATCTTTTGAGGTTGCACATCTGCGTGTGTGTGTGCGCGTGTCTCTGTGGATGTCTGTGCAAATAGGACCATATATTTAGTTACGTGTTCATGTGTTTGTATGTGTTGGTGTATGTGCGTGTGCAATTTCTATGTGTGTGCGGATATACGTTTGCACGTGTGGGTATATGTGTGTGTGCACGTGTGGGTATGTGTGTGTGCACGTGTATGTGTGTGTGTGCATGTGAGTATGTGTGTGTGCACGTGTGTGTGCACGTGTGTGTGCATGTGTGTGCACGTGTGGGTATTTGTGTGTGCACGTGTGTGTGCATGTGTGTGTGCACGTGTGTGTGCATGTGTGTGTGCACGTGTGGGTATGTGTGTGTGCACGTGTGTGTGCATGTGTGTGTGCACGTGTGGGTATGTGTGTGTGCATGTGTGTGTGCACGTGTGTGTGCATGTGTGTGTGCACGTGTGTGTGCATGTGTGTGTGCACGTGTGGGTATGTGTGTGTGCACGTGTGTGTGCATGTGTGTGTGCACGTGTCGGTATGTGTGTGTGCATGTGCGTGTGCACGTGTGGGTATATGTGTGTGTGCACGTGTGAGTGTGTGCGTGTGCACGTGTGGGTATATGTGTGTGTGCACGTGTGTGTGTGCGCGTGTGTGTGTGCACGTGTGTGTGCACGGGTGTGTGTGCACGTGTGTGTGTGCACGTGTGTGTGTTCACGTGTGTGTGCACGGGTGTGTGTGCACGTGTGTGTGTGCACGTGTGTGTGTGCACGTGTGAGTGTGTGTGCACGTGTCGCTATACGTGCACATGCGTGTGCTCTTGTTCGTGCGGTCGTGGTGCTCACACAGTTGATATCTTTTAATCTGCGTGCTCCGCGTGAGTGCACGCAATTCGTGTGCGCGTACACCCGCACGCGTACATGCATGTGCGCACGTGAGTGGGTGCATGCACGCATGTCGCACCCATGTTTTTGCGCGCGCGCGCCCAGGCAATGGGAGGGAGAAACGCCTCTCGTTTGCAGGTCACTGCCGCGTGACTTTACATTCTTTCCGAATCCATTCGCACCTTCACTCCGCTCAGCTTCTGCACGGAGTAGGAGGGGAGGGGTGGAGGGGGAGGGGGCGGTCGTGGTGGAGCGGTGGCGCAGCGGTTAGCGCTAAAAGCTGCGCGCTACGGAACCCGGCGAGCCGAGTTCGATTCCCGCTCACCGCCATCACCGGTGACGATTATCTGAACCGGTTGCGGGTCTCCCCTAGGTCGACTCGACCTCAAATGGATACCTGGTGCGGGGTGCGAACATTGCCGCTGGGGAGACAAAGGCGGCCGGGCGTGGTGCTACCCGCCCACCGCCTCGTGTGCCGTGCCGGCCTTCGTAGGCACTTGCCCCAACATTCTGTTGAGGCTGTACGGGGGATCTTTGTCTTTTGTCGTTAATGTGCAGTTGCGGTTGGCCATAGAAGAGTGTGGGGTGGGGGTGGGGGAGTGGGCGTGGTTTAGAGGGGAGTGGGCGTGGTTTAGAGGGGAGTGGGCGTGGTTTAGAGGGGAGTGGGCGTGGTTTAGAGGGGAGTGGGCGTGGTTTAGAGGGGAGTGGGCGTGGTTTAGAGGGGAGTGGGCGTGGTTTAGAGGGGAGGGGGCGTGGTTTGGAGGGGAGGGGGCGTGGTTTGGAGAGGAGGGGCGTGGTTTGGAGGGGAGGGGGCGTGGTTTGGATGGGAGGGGGCGTGGTTTGGAGGGGAGGGGGCGTGGTTTGGAGGGGAGGGGGCGTGGTTTGGAGGGGAGGGGGCGTGGTTTGGAGGGGGGGGCGTGACGCGTTACGGTTCATTGTGCGACGCGCAGCGACACCGCGTGGCCTTGGGCTCTTGGTGGACTCGACGATTTTCCCCTCGCGAGGTGGTTGACGATAAGCGGTCAGCAGCCACAGGCTTGCTAGCAAGCAGGAGCAATCGTTCTGTTTTGATAGAGCGCAGCGTACAAGACGCAGCAGCAGCAAGATACTCGGCACGACGATCATTTGGCGGAATGCAAAAAAACACAAACAAAATGGCGAGGTGACGCGTCAAGTGAATGCTTGAAAGCCATTTGCGTTGAGAAGATTTAAGGGGCCGTCCATAAGTGACGTCACGCGATTTTGGACGATTTTTGACCCACCCCCCCCTCTCGTCACACGGCGTCACAAAAAGTCAGACCCCCCCCCTCTCAAATATGACGTCACAAAGCTCTACCCCCCCCCCCCCAAAACCATATTTCCATTTTGAAAATAAAACATGCTTCAAATCGCTTTAAACTATTGTCATTGTAGTGCGTATTTAATGTGGCGCTGCACTCTGATGTTGTAGGAGGAAACATTTATTAAAAAGTCTATTTAATTAAGTAGAACGTGTTGTCTATATTTGTTTAAAGTTGCGCATTTTGATGTGACGTCACATTTCTCAAACCGTCACACATCGTCACAAATGTCTGACCCCACCGCCCCCCCAGGTACGTGACGTCATTTATGGACGATCCTTCTGTCGACTATAGACCGAGGGACCTTTCCCGTGTCTTTGGATTTTCCGAGGGACAACATTTTATGTCCCAAGCGACAAATTCCGGCAGCGACTTTCTGCGTGTGCACGGTTGATTCCCAGGCGTGTGCCCATGACCCCCTATGAGTCACGTGTGGGGAGCGGCAGTGTCCTGGGCCTCCCCTAGGTCGACTTAGCCTTCAAGGAGTACCTGGTGCGGTGTGTAAGACATTGCCACTAGGGAGAGATAGGCGGCCACCCACCCACCCCCTCGTGCGTCATACCGGCCTTCATAGGTGCTTGCTAACAGCACTTGCCCCAACAGTCTCTAAAGGCTATACGGGGGATCTGTGTCTTTGTGTACGTGTGTGTGCTCACGGCCAACACCAGTGACGGTTATCTAAACTGGTCCTGGGCCTCCCCTAGGTCGACTCAGCCTTGAAGGAGTACCTGGGGCGGTGTGTAAACATCGCCACTGGGGAGACAAAGGCGGCCGGGCGTGGTTCTGCCAACCCACCCCCTGGTGTGCTGTTGAAGGCTACACGGGAGTTCTTTGTATCAGAATGAGAATCAGTAATTGCCCTGGAGGAATCAGAAGAGCTATGAAGCTCTTCTTCACTGGACATCTGTGAGAACTACCGGACAGTCTAAATAAATATTCCAATTCTATGTGTAAACATGATTTACGCACACGTTTAGGTCTACATCTATTTGACCGTACGGTCATGTGTGTGTGTGTGTGTACGCGCGTCCGTGCGTACATACAAACACATGACCAAGTGTACGCCCGTGCGTGCGCCCGTGCGTGCGTACACTTGCCCCGACAGTCCGTTAAAGGCTCCGCGGGTGATGTTTCTGTTTTGTTCTAGATTTGAAGCTTTCGTGACTGCAAGGATTCATACTCTTAGTTCTTTCGGTAAAGTCACGTAGGTAAAAAAATGAAATTAAAATTGATAAAAATAAAAAAATAAAAAAATAAAAATCACGACGTTTCGGAGGCAACACAAGCTTCCGTCTTCAGGTGAAACTGTCACAGCAAAATATCTGTATCAAGTGGTTTTGTGCGCGCGCTTGCAGGAGGCACGTGCTGTGTCTGCGCCTGACGGCGCCGCACGGGCTGCACCTGCACGCGTGCAGCTCCACACGCTTCCTGCTCGGAGATGAGGACTCCGTTCTGCCATACCTCGCCAAGGTCATCCTCGCGTGTGAACACACGTGTGAACACGTCAACACGCGCGTGTGAACACGCGTGTGCGAACACGTGAACACGTTACGTGCGGCGGTGATCGCAGGGACGTGAGAGAGATGGCGATGGGGTCTCTTCATCCATCATCATCATGCTGATAATGATGATGGCGAATGATTATGGTGATGGTGACGATAACGATTTTGGTGATAGTTATGGTGGTGATGATGTTGATGAAAATGATAGTGATAACGATGGTGGTGATGACAATTATAACAATGATGATGACAATGGCCACATTGATAATGCTGATGATTGCGATAAAGATGATGATCATGATGGCCACTATGACATTGGTGATAACGATGATGTCGTCCTTCATGACAGTGATGTCGATGATGATGACGACGATGACGATGACATTGTTGTTGACGATGACGACGTTGACGATGACATCGTTGTTGACGATGACGACGTCGAAGATGACATCACTGTTGATGATGACGACGTCGATGATGACATCGTCGTTGACGATGAAGATGTTGACGATGACATCGTGGCGATGACGACGATGACGATGACATTGTTGTTGACGATGACATCATTGTTGATGATGACGACGTCGAAGATGACATCACTGTTGATGATGATGACGACGTTGACGATGACATCGATATTGACAATGATGACGACGTTGACGATGACATCGTTGTTGACGATGAAGATGTCGAAGATGACATCGTGGCGATGACGACGATGACATCGTTATTGACGATGATGATGACTTTGACGATGGCATCGTTGTTGACGATGTCATCGTTGTTGACGATGACATCGTTGTTGACGATGACGATGTCGATAATGACATCGTAGGTTGACGATCACGTCAACGACGACATTGTTGACGATGAAGATGTCGACGATGAAATCGTAGCGATGACGACGATGACATCGTTATTGACGACGACGACATCGTCGTTAACGGTATCGACGTTGCCTCCGCGCAGGAGAGCTGCCGCTTCACGGAGCACGCGCTGGCCACCATGCGGACCCTCGGGGGAGTCGCGCACGGCTGGGCCGACGGCCCCGCTCCCCAGCCGCCCCTGACGCCCCACGGGCTGCTGGGAATAGACGCGGCGGCGGGGACGAGCGCTCCCGACGAGAGGAGTGCGCTGCGGCAGGTGAGACGCGTCGCGGCACCTCGCGGGGGCAACCGGAGCGGGGGGGGGGGGGCCGCCAGTCGGCCATCGCCAGCTCGGCTCCTTCACGGTTGGGGCCGTACGTTTTTTTTCTTCCGCCGCGCACCTCCGATTTCGCACGGCTACGTGCGGTGCGAAAGACGTTCAGCACGCGTGCGTACATTCACCACTGGCCGCGCACGCCTCTTCAAGGACCTGCTTCGTCGCGTTATTTATTCTTGACCCTTTCGCGTTCAACGTGACGTTCAAGTTCATTTATTAGGTGTAGCCCTGTGAGCCATTCGGCTCTTGACTCGGGTGCAACCGCAACAAACAAAAAACAAAAACATGAACAAGAAAACATCTTAAAGTGACTATGTGCAAACAGAAAATCCATGAAAAGACAGCAAAATATTGCAGAAAAAATCACCGTACACCAACCCTGTGCAAATATCCCAGTGGGATGCAAGTCAAACAACAACAACCACAATACAACTTAGATTAAGGCCATCAGTCTAACTCTGTACTACAACAAACAAACATGGCCAAAACAAAAAATTTTTCGAAAATCACCAAAATAAAGCCATAAAAGCAGTGCGTGCATACGTCACAGTGACGGAATCGGAAGAAACAGTTAAGTTCAAACAACTCCATGGGCAGCGAGGCTCCCACAAGGCCATGCGGGAGGGCGAGCGGGCACAGCGGCGGTCGTGTCGCTGCGGTGAGTAACAATGTCCTCGAAAACAGCGGCGCTACCACGCCTCTCTTAACGACGTTAACGCTGAGCCGCTCGACGTTTCTGAGATTCGGCGGTGAACGGGACACCCCACCCTGCAACTTGCAGACATCGCCCAACGGGAGAGGCTTAACGACCAGCGTCTCGTATTCACGCGCATCGTGGCTCTTGACATATTGAGGGTTTTTCTTTTTTTAAATCCTTTATATTAAGTTCACTTGCTTGCTTGCTTGCGCGCTTACGACCGTGCAAATCTTTCGGTCGTTTTTTAACCCACTTCCCGTGATCCAATCGAGCTGACATTTTGCACACAGACTCGTTGTGCGTGACAATTTATTTTTCGTGAAAAAAATCCAAATTTTTCCACTTTTTAGGAAAATGTTTTTTTCATATTTAATTTAAAATACCAATGTGATAAAAATGTAACTCTTACTCAAGAAAAACAGAAATGAATAATAAAATAAAACCGATGCCACGCATATAAAGGATTTATAGTGAAAAACTTTGTTTTTACGGGTTAATTTTTTACCGAAATGTTTGCTGTTGGGACTTGCTGACCGCCCATACTGGACATCTGCGCAAAAGGGCTTCATGGCTCATCGGATTCCTCCTCCTGCAGTCGCAATAGAGTACTCTTAGGTTTTTTCGGTAAAGTCACGTAGGTAAAAAAATATAATGATAAAATAATAATAAATGAAAATAACTAAATTAAATCACGACAGCAAAATAGCAAAATAACTGTGCTACAGTGTGCTACAGTTATTGTGCTGTGCCTTTTTTACACCTGATGAAGGAAGCTGGTGTTGCCTCCGAAACGTCGTGATTTAATTTAGTTATTTTCATCTATTATTATTGTATCATTATATTTTTGCACCTACGTGACTTTACCGAAAAAACCTAACAGTATGAATCCTTGCAGTCACGAAAGCTTCAAATCTAGAATCTCAATAGAGTCTCCGCTGATACCGCGGCGTGAATGAACCGTTCCAACGCACGCCAGCCTCACACTGGAACGTCAAAAGGTCCGGTGACGTCATTCGCGAGCCTAGGCAGGTGTGTGCTGGGCGTCATGGTTCCAAATTTGAAAACAGTTCAGAGACTCCGAGGCTTTTCTGGGGGGTAAACGAGCATCATACATCAGACGCACCTTAACAACTCTTGGATCCTCCCATTTCAACCAGTCTACACAACAAAGGCTCATTCCTTGCAGCGGTTTCAGCCGCACCACCTCTACGTAACAAAAGGCTCAGTCCCGTTTACACGTACCTTTACATCAGCCGCACCTTAACAACTCTTGGAACCTCCCAGTTCAACCAGTCTACACAACAAAGGCTCATTCCTAGCAGCGTGCTTCAGTCGCACCGAACCTCACAATAATAATATCCAGGTGCCTACCTTGGCTTCTCCCACCCTCAACCAGTATATATACAAGGACTGTTTTCTTGGAATCTCTCTCACTTGATGCAGATATCGTGCTGTGACGGTTGCACCTGAAGACGGAAGCTTGTGTTGTCTCCGAAACGTCGTGATTTTTAAAAAAAATTTTTTAAACTTTTTACCTACGTGACTTTACCGAAAAAAACTTAAGAATATGTATACGCGCGTTAAGCGGGAGGAGGAGGAGCGGGAGGAGAAGCGAAAAGCACGCAACTTCAAACGCTCATCTCTCGCCGCGTTCGCTTTCATTAGAGGGGAATGGTTTTTTGAAAGTTTTCATTATTTATTTTTTCGAGGGTCGGGGGTGGGGTGGTGTGTCATTAAATATTCATGGCAGCCCTAATTCGATTGAAGAAATAAATAAGTGGAAAAATAAATCCATATTTTTGTTCTATTGCTGTCGCAAACACGATAAACAATGGGCAATGAAATAGATTTCAACGCCCGCTGACGGAACCCGGCGGGTTGCGTTCGGCATTAATTTTGTTAACGAGATTAGCAACAAAATAATTTGCCGAACGAAGTGGGGTTTTTTTCCTTGTCAACGCTGGCTGTGATTGGACAGAAATCATTGAGCGTTGCGATGACTACAGCCACTGCCCCCACCATCACCACCACTACGACCAGCATCACTAGCACCACCACCACCATCAGCACTACCAGCACTACTACTAGCACCACCACAACCATCAGCACCACCACCATCAGCACCACCACCAGAACCACCACCAGCACCGCCACCACCAGTACCGTCAGCAGCACCACCACCATCAGCACCAACACCATCAACACCACCAGCACTATCACCACCAGCACGACCAGCACCAGCACCACCAGCACTACCACAACCAGCACCACAACCACCACCACCAGCACCACCACAACCACCAGCACCACCAACACCACAACCACCAGCACCACCAACACCACAACCACCAGCACCACCAGCACCACCACAACCAGCACCACCACAACCACCACCACTACCACCACAACCACCACCACAACCACCACATCCAGCACCACCACCATCAGCACCACCAGCACCACCACCATCAGCACCACCACCATCACAACCAGCACCACCACAACCAGCACCACCAGCACCCAGAGCGAGCAGAGCGTGACTCCCAACTGTGACGAGTGCCACCCCCTCGTCTCCAGCAGTGGTTCTCCAGGTTTCCTCCTCCCACACACACGCAGCCAAACGCTCAATAAAGATGGATCTAGCGGTGTGGAGCTTGCAGTGCGATCCCCTCGTGCGCGTCCTGGGGTTTCTCCGCGTTCTCAGCGAGACTCCCCGGTACAACCCAACTCAACGCGCGAGGCCGTCGCGAAAGTCTGGTGCAGTCGGCAGTCATTTCAGAGCCTGGTATGCAATGTTGCCTGGGTGGCACCACCCGAGTGAGTCGAGTAACCGTGGCTCCCGGTGTGACTCTGCCGGGCGTTGCGACCGCTGACGGCGGCACGCACGGCCTCCTGCCCTTCCGTTCGTTTCTCACGTCCCGCCGCATAGCGGACGGCGCGCCGGTTGTGGTGGTGCTGGTGGTGGCGCGTGCCGATTCACCGTTCTCAACCGGGGAGTAGGCCGCCGGGGCTGGAACTGTGAAACCTGCGGGCCGCTGCTACTTGCGGCGGCGTTGGCGTTGTCCGTGGTTCGACGCTCGGCCGTGTCGCCTGTCCCCAATGCCCTCTCGGGACGCGGAGAGCGGCACCAGGAGTCGTCGCCACCTCCGCAAATAGCCGGCGCTGGCCAGAGGCAGAGGGAGTTGTCACACTGGATTCGTCTCGTGGGGTAGGGGGGGGGCAGGTGGGAGGGGAGGATGGGGTCAGGATTTGGTTCGGGGGGGGGGCTCAGGGACACAGCTGACACGTGAGTGGTAGTGACACGGTGCCGTGCGAGGTTAAATTAGTGGGCGCCACGGTGGCGAGGAAATGTTAACTACCTCGCCTGGTATACAGGAGGTCGTGGGTTCGATCCCAACCCTGACGCCTGCTGCTGTATACTTGGAGTTTGCGTGTGTCTCTCTCTCATCATCATCACGGTGGCTAGGAGATGTTAACTACCTCGCCTGGTATACAGGAGGTCGTGAGTTCGATCCCAACCCTGACGCCTGCTGCTGTATATTTGGAGTTTGCGTCTCTCTCCCCGTGGTCGCGTGGATTTTTTTCTCCGGGTCCTGCCTCAAGTACCCGCACGCTGGAGCGTAGAGTCCCGGGCGCAGCAAGTCAATGTGAGCTCTGCCATACTGTCCCCTGCTGCGCATCACCTAATCGCCCCCCCCCCCCCCCCCCACAGCTGACATCCATCCAATCGCGATCCTTGCTCGACACCCCGCTGAGCGTGCGGAGATCGGACGATGGTCGGGGTGGTTTGAGTGACAAGGATTGAGTCAAAGTGACTTCCTGCTCAAGTGCGCATCGAGGCATTGATGCTGATCTCCCGTTCGCGGCCCTGGGGCGGTGACCGTGTAAATTATAATAAGAGCGTCAAGCCATTGGCCAGCCACTGTTGGCTTCGACACGAAGCGGCACTTCAATTATCGGCCCGAGAAGGATGATGGGCTGAGCACAGGCCACCCACCCCCTCGTGTGCCGTGCCCAGCCTTCATCGGTGCTCGCTCAACACCACTTGCCCCTGCAGTCTTGACAAGGCTTTACGGGGGACTCTTTGTCTTCGTGTGCGCGTGTAGATCGTCACGCGGAGTCTGTGCCACGTGCTGGCCAGCGCCCTGTCCGGAGCGGTGCCCTCTGACCTTCCGTTCGCCCTCCACGCCCTCACAGGCGAACTCAGCCTCCCTGGCCTCACCACCGGCACGGTCCCAGAAGGTGCGGCGCGCATATGACTGTTGCCGAGTCTATGGTGCTTATAATAAAGCGTGCTTGTTTATCCGGGAAAGCCGATAGTTATTGGGATCATTAGCTGCTGATACTAGTTACGTAGTCGTGTTTTCAGTCATGGGAGGAATCCGGAAAACCCGGAGGAACCCAATGCAGAACAGGGAGAGAACACACAAACTTCACATACTCACTCACCCACTCACTCACCCACTCAGTCGCACTCTGTAGAACAGGGGGAGAACACACAACACTCCCTCACCCACTCACTCACACTCACCCACTCACTCACACTCTGTAGAACAGGGAGAGAACACACAACACTCCCTCACCCACTCACTCACACTCACCCACTCACTCACACTCTGTAGAACAGGGGAAGAACATACAAACTCCACACACTCACTCACCCACTCACTCACGCTCTGTAGAACAGGGGGAGAACACACAAATTCCACACACTCACTCACTCACCCACTCACTCACGCTCTGCAGAACAGGGGGAGAACACACAAACTCCACACACTCACTCACGCTCTGCAGAACAGGGGGAGAACACACAAACTCCACACACTCACTCACCCACTCACGCTCTGTAGAACAGGGGGAGAACACACAAACTCCACACACTCACTCACCCACTCACTCACCCTCTGTAGAACAGAGGGAGAACACACAAACTCCACACACTCACTCACCCACTCACTCACCCTCTGTAGAACAGAGGGAGAACACACAACACTCCCTCACCCACTCACTCACCCACTCACTAACACTCTGTAGAACAGGGGGAGAACACACAAACTCCACACACTCACTCACACTCTGTAGAACAGAGGGAGAACACACAAACTCCACACACTCACTCACCCACTCACTCACACTCACCCACTCACTCACACTGTGCAGAAAAGGGGGAGAACACACAAACTCCACACACTCACTCACCCACTCACTCACCCTCTGTAGAACAGAGGGAAAACACACAAACTCCAAAACAAAGATCCCCCATATAGTCTTAACAGACTGTTGGGGCAAGTGCTGTTAGTGAGCACCTATGAAGGCCAACGTGGCACACGAGGGGATGGGTCGCCAGCAGCCACACCAGCCACCTTTGTCTCCCCAGTGGCGATGTGTACGCTCTGTACCAGGTGATCATTTGAGGCTGAGTCGACCTAGGGGAGGCCCAGAACCGGTTCAGATAATCGTCACTGGTATTGGCCGTGAGCTGGAATCGAACCCGGGTCGCCGGGTTCGTAGCGCAGCGCGCTAACCGCTACACTACCGCTCCCCACAAACTCCGCACACACAGTGACAAAGATAAAGATCCCACATATAGCCTTAACAAACTGTAGGGGCAAGTGCTGTTAGCGAGCACCTATGAGGGCCAGAACGGTACACGAGGGGGTGGGTGGCCAGCACCACGCCCGACCGCCTTTGTCTCCCCAGTGGCGATGTTTACACACCGCACCGGGTACTCATTTGAGGCTGAGTCGACCTAGGGGAGGCCCAGCACCGGTTCAGATAAACGTCACTGGTGTTGGCCGTGAGCGGGAATCGAACTCGGGTCGCCGGGTTCATAGCGCAGCGTGCTAACCACTACACTATCGCTCCCCACACAGTGACACACACAGTGACACACACAGTGACACACACACAGTGACACACACCCACACACACTCCACACTGTGTGGCGGGGGGGGGGGTAATAGCAGGGAGGAATGCCGCACGGATGCATCACAGAGGCTGCCACTGTCAGTGTCGCTGTCTGGAGATGTCACTTATCCTGATGATTTCCCTTATTAATGGTCAAGCACGAGACAACAACAACAACAGCAGCAGCAACAAAAGTGGGAATTGCAAATGAGAGTCGGTGTGTGCTTGACGCTAACCCAATTTCTTCCGTCAGTCACGGGGCGCGTGAGTCGACACAGGCTTGTCCCCCGCCACGAGCAGCACCCCACGTGCCCACACTGAAATTCACACCCCATTAATCATCCAATGGAGCTTTGTTTAATTCATTCACTCATCACGCCATCTCTTGTTTCAATTCTGACAAGCCACCCTCCCCTCTACCCTCCCCTCTCCCTCCCCTCTCCTCCCTTCCCCTCCCCTCTCCTCCCCTCCCATCCCCTCCCCTCTCCCTCCCCTCATCTCTCCTCCCCTCCCCTCCCCTCTCCTCCCCTCCCCTCACCTCCCCTCCCCTCCCCTCCCCTCTCCTCTCCTCTCCTCCCCTCCCCTCACCTCCCCCCCCTCACCTCTTCTCCCCTCCCCTCCCCTCTCCTCCCCTCCCCTCACCTCTTCTCCCCTCCCCTCTCCTCTCCTCCCCTCTCCCTCCCCTCTCCCTCCCCTCCCCTCTCCCTCCCCTCTCCCTCCCTTTCCCTCCCCTCCACCCCTCCCCTCTCCCTCCCCTCCCCTCCCCTCTCCTCCCTTCCAATCATCGTTACCTCCATCTCCCCCTCCACTCACCGCCACAAGCGTGTGCTGTGCACGTGCGAGCTGGGTCGGGGTTGCCACTCGCCCTGGTTTTCCCAGGATTGCCCCTCGTGTTGTTGAGGAAGCAGCTGTCGTGCCGTACTGACAAGTCTGTCAGCTCTCCTGGGACATCGAAAGTCCGTTTGCACTCTTTGTGACAACAATAATGATTATTCATAATAAAAGTTTTTTGGGTTAGATCGCGTCACTATAAATGTGTCGTAACCCTCCACCACCCGACACAGCCAGTAAGGTTTGTCAGCGAAACGTCGTACTACTCAAATTTTAAATGTTGTGGATTTACTCTCCAACACCCCCGTGGGCTGAAATAGTAAACCAATTGGCGCGTTCTTTACGTGACAAACCTTACTGGCTGTGTCGGGTGGTGGAGGGCTACGACAATATCTATACTTACGCGATCTAACCCAACAACCTTTATTATGAATAATATTGGACGCGACCGCCTACTTGTCAATAATGATCATGTATGAATGTACCCTACGTAGCCATCCGTGCTAATCGGAGGTGTAGGAGAAGGACAATAAGTTAAACAACAAAGAACTGAGTTTGTCAATCTCGATGATCATTTAAAAGTGGGTAGCTCCGGTGGCTTTCTAGTATCGGAAGGAAGAACGTTCCAGACGGACGCAGAAGCGCGTCTGAAAGCGCTGCGCGATTCGGTGCCCACACCGCATTTGTTCGATGTCCAGCCAAAAGCCACGACCGCTTGCGAGGGTGACCACCGGAGTTTGCGTGGTGATGGTTTATGCTCCTTGACGAGATCGGCAAGGTGTCGTGGTTATTGTCGTCTTGCGTTGTGCGTGCACCAAATCAAAACAACAAGTAATAAAATAATAAAAATAAAACATAATAAAATAATTCTCACGACGTTTCGGCCACAACGCAAGCAGCCAGCCTCAGGTGAAAACCACTTCAGACGCTGTCGCCTCGACAGACCTGGTCTTCACCTGAGGACGGCTGCTTGCGTTGTGGCCGAAACGTCGTGAGAATTTTTTTATTATGTTTTATTTTTATTATTTTATTACTTCCCTTCTATGTGACTTTACCGAAAGAACCACGAAGATGAATCCCTGCAGTCACGAAAGCTTTAAATCGAAATAAAAATCAAAACAACAAATTCAAGCATAGTGCTCCCTTTCTCCTGGTACTGCGAGAAAATGTCATTATTTCCTTCAGTAGTTGTTTTGTTTGACCCCCCCTCCCCCCATCAGGCAGGGTGGGGGTGCCGCCCGAGACGTGGGGGGGGGCCCGGGTAGTGACCAGCGAGGAGGCGGCGGCGGCGGCGGTCAGAGTGCAGGCGCTGTGGAGGGGCCACTACGCGCGGCGCTTGTGCAACGCTCGCAAGCCAGGTCTGAAGCGCTCGCGAAACACACACCAGCGATGCCGTGTGACGCTGCGTTGACGCTGCGTTGACGCTGGTGTGACGTTGTCATGAAGCTGACGTGATGCTGGTGTGACGTTGTCATGAAGCAGGCGTGACACTGGTGTGACGCTGGCGTGATGCTGGTGTGACGTCATGAAGCTGGCGTGATGCGTGTGTGACGTCATGAAGCTGGCGTGACGTTGGCGTGATGCTGGTGTGACGCTGGTGTGATGCTGGTGTGACGTTACGAAGCTGGTGTGACGCTGGTGTGATGCTGGTGTGACGTCACGAAGCTGGTGTGACGTCACGAAGCTGGCGTGACGCTGGCGTGACGCTTGGCACGACGCTGTCGCGATGACCCTGGCGCGACGTTCCGTGTGACGCCGCAGGCACGGCGGAGAGCGCCGCCGTCAAGGGGACGCTGGGCCGCCTGTGGGCGCTGCTCGAGCCGAACGCGGAGCGGCACGGCGCCGCCCTGCTGCGGTACGTGCCGCCCCTTGGCGACACCGGCGGCGGAACGAACTCCGGCCTGCCACCGCCACCCCGTCGGCGTCGCGCCGGTGGCGAATCCCGCGGTTCCCGTCGAGCACGTTGAAGCCTGCAGGAACGGGCCCCGTGTTGTCCGACTGCATGATTACAAATCTATATAATTACAATACCCACCCCCCCCCTCTTTGTCCCGAATCACTGCACCAGATTGAATGATGACGTCACCCTGCTGCTGCTGCTCTGTTTAAGACCGGGAGCAACGGGAGAGCGTCACGTATTCTTGCCCGATGAAGCTGATTGTAATTGCCAGCGAAACGTCGTGCTACTCAAATTTTTAAAATGCTGTTGATTTTCTCTCTTCAGCACACCCGGTGGGCTAAAGACGTGAATTATTTTGTCCTTTGAAAAAACGTGACACATTTTTTACCGACTGGCCATGTCGGGTGGTGGAGGGTTACGACACATTTAGAAATAACGCGATCTGACCCAAAAAAAATCTCTATTATGAATAATATTGGTCGCGAAAGCCTACGTGTTAAACTGAGAGGGAACGGTATACACGTGAGTGGAGGGTCCTGTCCAATTACCCCAGTTGTTTTGTATGTGGTAATAGAGTCATCCAGCAGCAGCTAGTTGTTGTTGCACGCGGAGAGAGTCAACGGGCACACACAGCCTCCCATCTCCGTCACCCATTGTCGGACGCCCTGCCAATGCGTTTGTGGAAATGTCTATTGACGGATGTTCTTTAAGGCAGGCAATTAGTTTCGGATTGTTGGAGGACCAGTATTAATATATATACACGGCTGAATTTGTACGTGCTAAACTATTTAAGTAAACCAGGTCAGGCCCACTCAGCTGTGTAGTTCTTTTCCTGAATCGACCTGGCCACAAATGATCGCTCAACCGAGCGGCTTACCGTTATTGCAGCCAGATTGCTCTAAATGCACGTTGATAAATGTGAAGGTGAAAAACCGGAGGACCCGGGGAGAACATGCAAACTCCACATGTGCAGACGTAATGGTCGGGATCGATCCCACGACCTCCCGGTTAACAGGCGAGGTAGTTAACATTTCGCCACCATGGCCAGATGTATGTACGTTGAGCTTCTTCCGCACCGTACGTAGCCAACCGTGCTAATTGGCGGTGTGGGTGGTGGCCAACAAACTAAACACAACAATCAGTAGTAATGATTAAATGAGCTTTCAAACGG
Organism: Lethenteron reissneri; assembly: GCF_015708825.2. Lineage (NCBI taxonomy): Eukaryota > Metazoa > Chordata > Hyperoartia > Petromyzontiformes > Petromyzontidae > Lethenteron > Lethenteron reissneri. The sequence continues at coordinate 4,745,848 of NC_083783.1, forward strand.
GACGCTTTCAAAGTGCATAGCTCCAGTGGCTTCCTAATATCGGAAGGAAGAGAGTGTTCCAGACGTACCTGGGCCTCCCCGTGCTCATGGGCTGTGGTGCAGTTTCACCGCCTGCACACTTGATGAGCTCCACCACCGCCTCCGATCGAATCACCCGGAATCTGCCCGATCCTCTCGGATCCCGAAAGCCGGAAGTGGAAACCAAGCGGGCTTGAGCCTGGATAGGGCCTGGGCGGGCGATGACCACGCGCAGAATGGGTTGTGCCTGCGTGCCGTCGCTCACGATGCCCGACGTGCCGAGAGGCTCTTCACGGACGCGCGCCGAAACGTCGGACATCGTGCCGAACAACACGCGGTACAACCCCACCTCTCCCCACCCCCACCCCCGCGACCGGTAACGCATCGGAGCCATCACCGGCCTGCCCGTCGCCCCGCTTGCGAGTTACAGGCACGTGCTGACGCAAGACGCTCGGCTGCTGGGGCGCTTCCCGTTCGCCGCCGACGAGGGGAGCCGAGCGTCCTTCGCCGACTACTCGGGCAGCTGCTCGGACCAGCCGCCCCACTCCTGGTTCCTGCTGTTCAGGTGAGCGATCGTTAAACTATTTAGCTAAACCAGGTGAGGTCCACTAAGCTGTGTAGACCTTTTGCTGAATCGACCCGGCCACAAATGACAGGTCGACCGAGTGGCTTATCGTTGTTGCAGCCAGATTGCTCTAAATGCGCGTTGATAAATGTGGAGGTGAAAAACCGGAGGATCCGGGGAGAACATGCAGACTCCACATGTGCAGGCGTAACGGTCGGGTTCGATCCCATGGCCTCCTGTGCATCGCTAACCGCGCCTTCACCCAGCAGTGGATTGTCCACGGACGACGGTGAAACACGGATAATGGGGTGTGCGGTGCGACGCGGCGCGCAGGGCGGTGTTCCGCGTGCCCGAGGAGACTCGCCTCTCCGCGGAGCTCCACTCGCCCGCTCCGCGCTCATCCCTCCACATCGTCGACAACGACACGGGGCGACTGCTGCACCGCAGCGGACGTGGCGGCCCCCGCTGCCTGGTCAGGCCGGCTGTGTTCGCTCCCAACAAGGTGACGCAGCGGGGGATATGCAGCGGGGGATGCACAGGGGATAAATAGGATACGCAGGGGATACACAGGAGATATGCAAGGGATACACAGGGTTCTAACACTGGGACCGTGGCATCGCCTAGCGGCAGCGTATTCGGCACGTGTAACAGATATTCGCAGTTCAAATCCAGCGGGTCGCCCTGATTGACGCTGTGGCTGTATCGTAGTCGACGAGGAAAATAGTTTATTTCTGGCTGGCTGGCTTCCTAACTGACGCGCGGGCATAGGTGACGTCGCAGATGGGACGTGCCACAACGTTGAGCCGGGTTCGCGAGTTTGATGATATCTGAACCGACCGGTCCTGGGCCTCGTATAGGTCAACCCAGCCTTAAATGAGCACCTGCTGCAGCGTGTAAACATTGCCACAAAGGAGACGAAGGCGGCTGGACATGGTGCTGGCCACCCACCCCCTCGTGTGCCGTGCCTTTCTCATAGGTACTCGCTAACAGCACTTGCCCCAAAGTCTGTTCAGGCTATACGGGGGATCCTTCTCTTTGTCCTGTTCTCACGCCGAAGTATATCACGTGCATGAAATGCATTTGAATACTCCCACAATGCCTGCCTAGACGCCACGGACAGCAACCAATGCCGCCCACCCCACCCCCCCCCCACCGTGTTCCCGATCAGAGCGGCTACACGTTTGTGGGCGACGCGGAGAGCGGGGAGTCCCCCGTGGGCGGGGGCGGGCGCTGGCTCCTGCGCATCGTGGGCTCCGGCGGCGCGCTGCCCGTGCCCGAGCGCGAGCCGATCGCCGTCGCCTTCGCCGCCCGCGACGTTCGGAGATACCACGTCCCCGGCGAGCAGGGGCTTGCCATGAGGTCAGAGGTCGAGGCGACCCCGCGTGTGTTTTCGTGTGTTTGCGCGCGTGTTGTGGTTTAGCGGGCTGCGCTGCAAAACCCGGCGACCCGGGTTCGATTCCCGTACACCGCTAACGGCGGTGATGATAATCTTAACCGATCCTGGGCTTCCCCTAGGGCGACCCAGCCTAAAATGAGTCCCTGGTGCGGTGTCTAAACATCGCCACTGGGGAGACAAAGGCGGCCGGGCATGTGCCGTTCCAGCCTTTAAAGGTGCTCGCTGACAGCACTTGCCCCAACAGTCTGTTAAGGCTATACGGGGGATCTTTGCCCTTGTCAGATAATCGCCACCAGTGTCGGCATACGTGAGCGGTAACCGAACTCGTGCCGCCGGGTTCGTAGCGCAGCGCGCTCACCACTTGCATCCACCGCCGTTTGCGCGCGAACACACGCACGCACGCACTCACACAGGTACCGCATGAAAGTGAGCGTGGACCAGCTGGTGTCTCTGCGCGTGCACGCGTCGCTGGCGAGCGCTCGCCTCTCGCTGGAGCTGCTGGAGGGTGAGAGGATGGTGGCGAGTGCCACGGGCCGCGGTGACGCCACCATCGTCGCGGTGGCGCTGCGGGGAGCCCGGCGCCGCTCGGCCACCCAGCTCGGTGAGACGGCGCGCGTGGGCACGCACCGAGAGGGGGGGAGGGGGAGAGGGGGAGGGGGGCAAGTGAGCAGACTCATTTCCAGCTGGTTGTTGTAATCACCAGAGAAACGTCTTCTTGGTTCTTTCGGTAAAGTCACGTAGAAGGGAAATAACAAAATGATAAAGATAAAACATAGTAAAATACAATTCTCACGACGTTTCGGCCACAACGCAAGCGGCCGTCATCAGGTGAAGAACAGGTCTGTCGGAAAGACAGCGTCTGAATGAGCACCACCATGCTTGGCAGCGTATATTTAAGCTGAGTTAGAGGAGAAAGGGCGCCTTGACAAATGAATTTGCATATCAACAGAGGAATTTAGCATATTTATGGATAATGCAGATATGGGATTAGTCACTACTTGTGGAATGCGTAGGAAGTGTGGGGGGGGGGGGTCTCAAAGTCATACTATGCCCGTGCATTATGTAGGATTAGCAGCAACAAAGGGAGGAAGTAGGGTTAGCAGTAATAATGGGAAGGGAATTTTAATAGTAAGGAGCTGCAGCAAACCAAAGAAACGTCACATTGTACTCGAATCGTAACTGTCGCGGGTTTACTCTCCAACGAATCCGGCGTGGTGAAGTAGTAACTAATTGACACGATTTGTTTACTTGATAAAACCTTGCCAATTGGGTGTGTCGGGTGGCGGTGGGTTCACGACACACACTAATGCGATCTAAACCCCCAAAAAAAAACTCTTAGAGGGATGTGAGGACGGACAAGTGGGAAGGCGCGACCAAAAATTCACCCGAGCTCTGCAGTCCTCTGCATATCGAGATGTTTTCAGCCAGAATATCCGCGCGCGTGAGGGCTCAACGCTCTGTCCCGTACGAATCGAACGGGTGGAGTCCACGTTTGGTCCACTGGCATCTCCTGGCGAGCAAGTGCGTGGCATCGCGATGCTCACGGCAAGTGTGTGATCACACGCTGCTATGCATGACGGTCTCCCCGTTCGAGGGGCTATCAAGGCCCAGCCATTGCTTAGCTTCCGGGATCTGATGACATTCGCGCAGTCTACGGGTGATTCGATTCAGCGGAGGGCGTATTTTTCTACCCTATTTAAACCAGTCTACACCGGTTTCAGCATGTTGTCCGACGTTTCGCTGCACGTGCCGGGGTCTCCGTCAGTAACCGATTCACGCTCGGACAGGGAAATGCAAATCAGAAGCTTCGGTCGGCTTCCATGAGCTCGCTCGCGGTTGTACTCCAACGCGCTGTCGGGCCGTACCGCTCCCATGTCGCGGAAATGGAGCGGAAGCGGCTCCCGGCACGCGGAGCGGAACGTCGGACATCGCGTGGCAGAACACACCCAGAGCGAGCGGCACACGGGAGAGCCGTACGGCACGACCCCAGAGACCCACGGCAGTGGTCCAGCCCGCGAGGCTGCGCTAAAGGCCAATTCCTGCCGGGTGCCCGCCGCACCGATTTTCAATTATCACCGGCTCTTTAAAAGGTCTCCTCCAAGCGGTAGAAAAGCCGTAATCATTTTTCTCCACTAGCCAGCCTACCCCCCCCCCCCCCCCGCCGCAAGGCAACGAAAGCAACATTCCGAGTGATTAAACCCATTACTTTACGTTAGAACGCGGCTGTCTTGCAAGCGTCTCGATCGCGAGAGCTAACTCTGTGCGGTTTTGTAAAATTAAAAGGCCGGGCCCGGGCGCCCCGTGCACGCTCGCTCCTTGCCGATCGATCGACAAGCCGGGCAGGCCAGCGCATTAGGGGAGGCCGCGCTTGGCCCGGTGCCCTGTGCCGTGCATCGCAGCGGGAGAGCGAGCGACTCGCCAAACGGAAGGGCCGCAGGTTCAAATCGTGTGGGTCGATAAAGTTAGTACCACTTTGTTGAGAGGTCAACGGTGCTTGTCTTCTGGATAGATTCACCCCTGCCATGGGAATGTAGAATTTCCGTGGTGAACTGGCTCAAGGCTGTGAAACAGGAGATGAGCACTTTCAAATTGCCCAGAATGCACCTGGCCTGGTCATATCTCGGGCGTTAAGCGAGGTTGAACCTGGATGATGCTTGGGTAGGGGTCATCGGCCGTGGGGCTACGTCATGGGCAGCAGAGTGTGCCAGTCATGCATGTCGTTTGACCATACTTCACCATGCTGGTCAGTGCGGGTTGGTGAAGTGCGCAGAGCCTGAGGACGGGTTTAGGTAACACTCGCCGCTGATGTTAGCCATGAGCGGTGTTGCAACTCATTTGGCTGGTTCATTGCACAGTGTGCTAACCACTATGCCACTGCTCCCCACCCACTTACAAAGACAAAGATCCCACGTATAGCCTGAACAGACTGTTGGGGCAAGTGCTATTAGCGGGCACCTATGAAGGCTGGCACAGCACACGAGGGGCTGGGTCGCCAACACCTCACCCTGCCGCCTTTGTCTCCCTCGTGGCGATGTTTACACACTGCACCAGGTAGTGAGTTGAGGCTGAGTCGACCTAGGGGAGGCGCGTGTAAATAATCGTCACTGGTGTTGTCCGCGAGTGGGAATCAAACTCGGGTAGTTGGGTTTCGTAACACTCACACATACACACACACATACATCACATGTGATATCACTCGCTGCGTTTACAGTGCAGTGCGGTCATTAACCACCGCAACACCTCTGCACCTCCCCTCGGATATCTGCAATGTTTAAAAAGTATTAATTACTATCATTCGTTTATTTATTTTTTCGATGCAGCACACTGCCCTGCCAAGATAATCCTAAAATAGTGTCGTTTGTCACGACGTCCGTCAACACTCGGGCAAATCACTCGGCGGCGAGCGGTCGCGAGTGGCGTCCCCTTCAGCAACGTGTCTCCTTGCGTCGCCCCTCCGAGACGGGTGGTGTATGAATAGAAGTCGTCGTCGTCGTCATAACGACGGCGACGATGATTTCGGTCTTTGATGGAGCCGCCCTCCTCCTCCTCCGCGCGACAACCGCCGTACATCTCGCGTCACCAGAAGGGCACCCCCGCCACCGCCACCTTTGTGCAGCACAAATGAAACGTGGCACCTGGCCTGCAAACGTGGCAGCAGTTGGCGAGTAGGGGGGGCGATGATCACTGCTATCATGCGTGATCCCCATTGGAGCGTTTGCCGGTGTGATGTTTTGACCCGTGTCACCGGGCACGCCATGTCCCACTCTTTTACGAATGACGCAGGCAGAGCGTGATTGTTCCGTTAAGGAGCGACGCGGTGCCAAGATGTAACTACCTCGCCTGGTCTACAGCAGGTCGTGGGTTCGATCCCGACCCTGATGCCTGCTGTATATTTGGAGTTTGCGGTGTCTCTCTCTCCCCGCGGCCGCGTGTATTTTTCCCTCCACACTTAGTATTTGGATGCTATACATTTCCACGTGATAAACCACTTCGTTGCACTATCATTTGTGGCCAGGTCGCTTCTGAAAAAGAGCTGCATAGCTCGGTGGGCCTTACCCAGTAAAAAATAATAATAATAAATTACATATATCTTCTTGGTTCTTTCGGTAAAGTCACGTAGAAGGGAAATAATGAAATAATACAATAAAACACAATTAAATAATTCTCACGACGTTTCGGCCACAATGCAAGCAGCCGTCCTCAGGTGGCCGAAACGTCGTGAGAATTATTTTATTATGTTTTATTTTATTATTTTATTATTTCCATTCTACGTGACTTTACCGAAAGAACCAAGAAGATGAATCCCTGCAGTCACGAAAGCTTTACATCGAAACTTACATATATTCCAACCGCGAACCTCCACAACAAGCAGCTAATACGACATCGCTGGTCCGTAATACCACTCACCCCATCTCCCCCTCCCCGCACGCCACCACTTCCGTGATAGCTCCGGCCAGCACCGGCACAAACAGCGGTGCCAAGTCTCCAACCCCCGCGAACCCGGCGCCGCCGCCCGCCAGGAAGTCCGGCGGCGGGCAGAAGACGGGAAGGGCGACGGCGGCTGTCGTCAACGTCGTCGTCCACGACGACATCGCGGCCCCCCAGCGGCCTGGCTCCCGCGCCCCCACAGGTCGAAGCGGAGGCTCGAACTCAGACCCTTGGCAGCTCCGGAGACGCTGCGAGTTGAGCCGGAGCAGGTGAGTGGCGGGAGAGGGTCGCGCGGAGGCCGCGGAGTGAGAGAGAGAGAAAGCGCACGGACGGAACCGGCGGTGGCAATAACGGCGGCTTCCCGTTGCACCTTCCCCACCGCTCTTGGCAGTTCACCTCTTGTCTTCCTGTCTCGGCGCGGATATTTGCGCGTACGGCTCTCTGGCCGATCTCGCCCGGTCTCAGAAGCTTAGCGGGGGTTGAGCCTAGATAGCACTCGGATGGGCTGCCGTCACGTGGTGACATTACACTGATAGCAACGCTCGGGATGAAATTGGTTACGATATAATTTTTGGTGAAGAGCATTGTGGCCTGGACAATGTATACACAATCAATGGGAATACATGTAATGGATTTTCCACACGATGAGCCACTTTGTTGAGCGATCATATGCGGCCTGGTCGCTTGTGAAAAAAAGATCTACATATAGCCCAGTGAGCCTTACCTGGTAAAATTTAAATAATTTATCGTTGAGTTTTAACAGCACTTGCCCCGCCAGTCTGTTAAAAGGCTATACGGGGAGGGGATCTTTGTTGTGTGTGTGCGCAGGTGTGTGTGTGCGTGTGCACCATGTGTGTGTGTGTGTGTGCTCTGTGTGTGCGCGTGTGTGTGCGCGTGTGCACCATGTGTGTATGTGTGCGTGTGTGTGTGTACACGTGTGTGTGTACGTGTGTGTGTGCGCGTGTGCGTGTGTGTAGTGCGTGTGTGCATGCATGTGTGCGTGTGTTGTGTGTGCATGTGGGGAGCGGTAGTGTGTGCTTATGACCGGCTCCGGTTTGACAGCAGATGTCTCACTTTGAATCAGTCGAGCGGCATTATCTGTTCATTGGTTGCGTAAAGCTGTGTGGAAGCTACCTGGTCTGTCACTCCGCACAAAGCTTCAGGTCTTCTCGGCCACAATCATGCCCTCCCTTTTCTACGGTTGCGAAACGTGGACCCCCCTAATGGAACATCTTCGCCGGTTAGAATCATTTAGGTTGGCCTGCCTACGATCCATCCTGGGTTTAACCAGGCTGGATTATGTGAGGAGCTCACAAATCCTTGAAAGATCTGGACAAAGTCCCATCGGTGAGCTCCTCCGGCAGGCAAGGCTGCGTTGGCTGGGTCATGTAGCCCGCATGCCCAGCCACCGCATGCCTAAACAACTTTTGTTCAGCCGGATAGAGAGGGCTAAACGGGCGCGGCACGGGCTGGAGAAGAGATGGAAGTGATGTCGTACAGGAGGATGTGGAGCTGAGTGGACTTGCCGATGACTGGTACCAGCAGTGTCAAGATCAGCCTCTGTGGAGGAGGCTCATGAAGGATGCTACTGGGCAGTTGTGAGCGACGCTCACAACAATGAGCGGAATGCCGAGTGGCTAAAGCACAGGAAGTTGGCACGGTAGGGGGCACAGGTGGCGCATCGGCCACTCATCTCAGTCAGCCGACTTGTGGCACCTGCTTGGTCTGCCCCGTGACCTGCCAGCGGGCTTTCAACTCTTCACGTGGCCTCAACGTGCACATAGCCTGGCACAAGTGCCGTGGTGACGTCACCGCCACTTAGTGGTGAATTGCGGTTGTTGTCGTTGTTGTAGCGGTAGTATCGCAGTTAGCGCTGCGCTACGAACCCGGCGACCCGAGTTCAATTCCCGCTCACGGCCAACACCGGTGACGATTATTTTAACTGGTCCTGGTCTTCCCGTAGGTCGACTCAGCATCAAATGAGTACCTGGTACGATGCGTAAATATCGCCACTTGGGAGTCAAACTCGGTTATGCGTGTTTTCCCCTTCATGTGCCGTTCCCGCCTTCATAGGTGCTCGCTAACAGCACTTGCCCCAACAGTCCGTTCAGGCTCTACGCCAAACATCAGCCTCGAAACTTTAATGACTTGGAGAAGATCTGCAAAGAGGAGTGGGACAAAATCCCTCCTGAGATGTGTGCAAGCCTGGTGGCCAACTACAAGAAACGTCTGACCTCTGTGATTGCCAACAAGGGTTGTGCCACCAAGTACTAAGTCATGTTTTGCAGAGGGGTCAAATACTTATTTCCCTCATTAAAATGCATATCAATTTGTAACATTTTTGACATGCGTTTTTCTGGATTTTTTTGTTGTTATTCTGTCTCTCACTGTTCAAATAAACCTACCATTAAAATTATAGACTGATCGTTTCTTTGTCAGTGGGCAAACGTACAAAATCAGCAGGGGATCAAATACTTTTTTTCCCTCACTGTACCTGGTGCGGTGTGTCGTAAACATCGCCACTTGGGAGACAAAGGTGGCTGGGCGTGGTGCATTTCCGGCTTTCATAGGTGCTCGCTAACAGCACTTGCCCCAACAGTCCGTTCAGGCTACACGGGGGATGTTTGTCTTTGTGTGCGTGTGTAGCCGGCGCTCGTGTACGTGCTGGAGATGCGGGTGCTGCGCGACTCGTGGCCGCTCAGCGAGGACGATGCCGCGTTCGCGGAGACGCTGCGCGAGAAGGAGCGCGCCGAGCTCAAGCGTGAGTGTGTGTGCCAGGCTAGGTGCACCTTGATGATGGTCGTGATGATGATGATGGTGGTGGTGGTGGTGGTGACATGGAAAGTGGTAGTGTAGCGGTACGTGCGCTTGTGCTATGAACCCAGCAACGCGAGTTCGTTTTCCGGTCACGGACGACACCGGCGACGATTATCTTAAGCGGTTCTGGGCCTCTCCTAGGTCGAATGAGTACCTGGTGCGGTGTGTCGTAAACATCGCCACGTGGGAAACAAAGGTGGCTGGGCGTGGTGCATTTCTGGCTTTCATAGGTGCTCTCTAACAGCACTTGCCCCAACAGTTTGTTAAGGCTATACACGGCATCTTTGTCTTTGCACCTCGAGGCCACGTGAAGTGTGGAAGGCTCACTGCTGGCAAGAGGTCACGTGACTGATCCAGGTGCCATGGGTTGACTGACTGAGATGATTGACAGATGCACTGCCTGTGCTCCCTACTGCGTCAACTTTCTTTGCTTTAGCCGCAAGGCGCTCCGCTCGTTGTTGTGAGCTTTGCTCCTCCGCCCTCCGTTGTTGTTGGAGGGCGACCGCCTCCAACTGCCCAATAGCGTCCTTCACGAGCCTCCTTCATAGAGGGCGATCTTAACACCACTGGTAGCAATCATTGGCAAATTCACTCAGCTCCACATGTTGCTGTACCCCATCAGCCTATCTAATCTGTAGCCCATGCCGCACTTATTTAGTCCTCTTTAGGCACACAAAAGCTGCTTGGACATGTGGTGGCTGGGCATGCGGGCTACATGATCCAGCCAACACAGCCTCGCACACACACACTTACATTGACAAACACAACTACGTTCACAAGAGGATATTCAAAGAAAGTGATTGCAGAAACAACGACCAGACCATTAACCACATCGTCCTGAACCACAGCCCTTAATATTCCAACTGATCACTTGGAGCCACTTATTTTTAGGTCAGCCTCTCATTATCTGCCCTGGTGTTTCTGATTCGGTTTTCTTCTCTTCTTACCAGACATCTGAGCTTATCTCTTAGCCATCTGACACTTTTCCCAGCCAACTGAAACTTCCTCTCAGCCATCTGAGATTATCTCTTAGCCATCTGACACTTTTCCCAGCCATCTGAAACTTCCTCCCAGCCATCTGAGATTATCTCTTAGCCATCTGAAACTTTTTCCCAGCCATCTGAAACTTTTCCCAGCCATTGCTGACTTTCTCCCAGCCATTTGACACTTTCTCTCAGCCATCTCTGACTTTCTTTTAGCGCTCTGAGACTTTCTCCCAGCCATCTGATACTTTGTCCTAGCCATATGAGACTTTCTCCCAGCCATCTGAAACTTTTTTCCAGCCACTTCTGACTTTCTCCCAGTCAATCAGAGACGTTCTTTCAGCTCTTAGAGACGGCGCTGCTCTGCGGATTGTACAACAGTCGATGGCAATGCAGCTTCTGATCAATTTAGAGGGTTATGGATGAACTTGATAACTCACGTGTATTTCTAAAACCCATTCAAGTTTCATTGGAATTCTTTACGATCTACTTTGTTGGGGGGGGGGGGGGGCGGGGGTGTCGTTTATCTTTGTCCACACGTGGGCACGCGCGTGACGCGCCCGCACGTGTCGCTTTCGTCTGCAGTGGTCGTGGAGAAGCCGGAGGAGCAACCGGCGGGCACGGAGGAGGCGCCCGCCTCGGTGGCGCAGGCAGATGCCCCGAGAGGGAGCGCCGCCGGTGCCGGAGGCAGTTCCACCCCGAGGACGACACGGACGCGGCGGCAAAGGGGCTGGCGACAAGGACCGCGGCAAGCAGGGCGGCGCGCCGGCCGACGCACAGGTAGGCACGCGGCAGAGGTCGCAACCGGGTACCCGATACCCGTACCCTACCCGATACCCGGCTACCCGTACCCGGCCGGGTACGGGTAGCCGTTTGCGACCCTGGTTTGGCCTGGTACGGGTCCGGGTAGGCCGTGAGTCACTGGTGAGTAACCGGTTGTCACTCATTTCGGGTAGGGTACGAGTACCCGTACTCGGCCGGGTACGGGTACGGGTACCCATTTGCGACCCTGGTGCGGCCGGATACGGGTACGGGTAAGGAATCAAAACCCGTTTGCGACCTCTGGCACGCGGTGCCTCCTGTCCAGCGTGCCATCCAGTCTCCCGTACAGCGTCCCGTCCAGCCTTTCCTCCAGCATCCCGCTCAGCCTGCCGTCCAGCGTCCCGTTGCCAAACCCGCAGGGAGGTGTATTGTCTGCGGGTGGTTCTCTATCGGGAGGTCGTGGGGTCGCGGAGGGCTAGTGGACTCTGAGCCGGCGCTGCCGAGATAGAATACTGGGGTTGCTTTACCCGCCCGTGACCGTAGAATGTTTATTAATTAATTGCTTGTGACCGCTCTCTTCGTACGCCGTGCGTACGCCGGGCGTGGTGCCGGGCACCCCCTCGTGTGCCGCAGTGCCGGCCTTCGTAGGTGCTGCTGCTCGCTAACAGATCTTTGTCTTTGTGGGCGGGTGCCCAGCCTGCGTTGGAGGTGGGCCGCCCGCACTGGACGCTGCGCGTGCTGAGCGACGCGACGGAGGAGCAGCTTGCGCTGTGGCGTGACACCGACCGGGCCGACGGCGTCCGCCACGTCAAGCTCGCGTGGGAGCTCGCCGAGCCCGGGAGGGCGGCCAAGGTGACGGGGGGGGGCGGCACGGGTGTACGTGTGGTGCTGTGTGTTCTTGTGTGTTTCGGGAGCGGTGGTGTCAAGCTTAGCGCGCTGCGCTACGAACACAGCTCCCCGAATTCTCATGAGCAAGGGATCAAGTAAAGTGCATGGTGGTAGTGATGGTGATGATGTGTGGCGGTTTGCACGTTGCGCTATGAACCCATCGACCAAGTTCAATTCCCGTTCACGACCAACACCAGTGAAGTGACGACTTATCTGAACCAGTTCTGGGCTTCCCCTAGGCCGACCCAGCCTCAGATGAGCACCTGGTGAGGTCTGTATATCAAGCATTGGGGAGACAAATGTGGCCGGGCGTGGTGTTGGCCACCCACCCCCTCGTGTGATGTGTCGACCTCTCTAACAGCACTTGCACCAACAGTCTATTAAATTTAGACTTCAAACTTTCGTGACTGCAGGAATTCATATTCTTTAGTTCTTTTGGTAAAGTCACGTAGAAAGTGAATATTCACTTTAATTTAATTTTTTCTATATACGTGAATATTCACTTTATTTTCAATATTTTTTTTTCTATATACGTGAATATTCACTTTCTTTTTATTATAATTTTTTTCTATTTACGTGAATATTCCCTTTCGTTTTATTATAATTTTTTTTATTTACGTGAATATTCACTTTATTTCCATTATAATTTTTTCTATATACATGAATATTCACTTTATTTTTATTTAAAAAATTATATCTACGTGAATATTCACTTTATTTGTATTATTTTTTCTACCTACGTGACTTTACCGAAAGAACCAAAGAATATAGTCTATTAAAAGGCTATGGGGGGGGGGGTTGTCTTTGTCTTTGTGCTGTGTGTGCCGTACTTGACGTGAGCCCCCCTGCGTGCCCTCTTGCCTGCACTGCACGTCACGTGCCGTGCGCGTGTGCCACGCACCCCGCCACCCGACCCACAGGCGCTGAAGTCTCGGCAGGAATTCCTGGACAAGATGCGCGCCGCTCAGACACCGGCCCCACCGCCCACGGGAGAAGTGACGCCGGCGCCACTCGGTACAAACAACCGCAGCCACCCTCACCGGGGGGGGGGGGGGGGGGGGCGGGGTCAGATATCGCTCGCCACCGACGTTAGCCGTGGCTGGGGATCAGTGAGCTAACTAACTGACCACCACAAAGATCCCCCGTTGAACAGGTTGTTTGGGCAAGCACTGTTCGCGAGCACCTATGAAGGCCGGCACGGTACACAAGGTGGCGGGCGGTCAGCACCACGCCCGGCCGCTAATCGCAACGCCACCGCTCCCATTCGCTCCACTCCCCCTCCCACTCACCACACTGCAGGTCACATGACTCCTCTTTCGGCTTCTTCCCCTCGCTCCGCTCCAATTTAGAATTCCCTCCTCCCCATCATCGTCATCATCCCTTTTCCCAGGTGCTTTCAGCTTTGCTCAACTTAAGAAACGTATTCGCTGCAATCTCTTAAGACTTTAATCGCGCTATTTTGTTGCGGGCAACATCATCTAGGAGCTTTTGGGCCCGTGCTCAGGAACTATGATTTAATCTTCTTGTTTTTTTTTTCATATAATCAACAGTGGTTTGTTCTTATTCATGATGGAGCATTCACTTGGTTTCTACTTTGCCTTGCGTGCTTGCAGACAGGGGCGAGTGTGCATCGTGGTTACTGCTGCACTGAACTTGCAAACCCGGGGGACACGAGTTCGATTCCCACTCATGACCAATAAGGTAGTGGCGTGAAAATTTGGACCGGCCCAAGGCCTCCCCTAGGTCGACTCGGCCTTAAATTAGTACCTGGTGCGGTGTGGGGGTGGCCCTGGCCACACCACCCCCTCGTGTGCCGCGGCGGCCTACACAGGTGGTGACAGCACTTGCCCCAGCAGTATGTTAAAGGCTACGCGGGACACCTTTGTCTGTGCGCACCAAAGGTGTCAAATCGCTGGACTGAATGTCACCCTCGCAATGTTTGAAATGTCAGGCGAGGGGAATATTTATGCAAATAGAGCCATGAAAATTTAACCGTGAGAGACAGGGCTTTGCTTTATGTTTTCCCTCCCCCTGTCATCGAGAGGAATTGGAGCGCCTTGTGTTGTGGTCACCTGCCCCTGAGAACGATCGCTCTCGGCTAATTAATACACACACACACGCACGCACGATCGTGACTGAGCGACTGATTTATATTCGGGTTTCATGGAAGAGCTGGGGAAAGGCTTCACGTTTTTGCCAATTAATTTCTCGACGAATATTGTCGGGGCCGGTTGATGGACTGCAGTAGGCGGCACGTAACCACTAGTAGCCACAGCCATACCCAGAGGTATCCTGGATGTGGTGTGCCGGGTGCGGAAATATATTTGGAGACAAACCCGGCTGACGTGAAGCCCCCCTGCGTCTTTCCTCGCAGATAGAGACATCTGAACACCTGAACGTTTGCGTTTTAAGCGGTGATGTCCCCACCAATGAGTAATAACCAGGGCAGCCTGCCAGATTCAAGGAATCTTCCACATCCATTGCGAAGCGGACAGCGTGTAGTATTTGTACGGTTTGTACACACCGTCACCGCAGTAACAACCAGGACGGCCTGCCAGATTCGAACCGCGCACCTCTGCAACGGGTGGCGGACGCGCCACCGTTGGGCCATTTGGCTGCGCCGGGGCCGGTGCTTGGGAGTTAACGCGCCAACTCTGCGGGTTAGGGTTGGAGTCGGGGTCAGGGTGTCGAGCTGTGACTCCCGCGCGCGTGTGACCCGTGATTTCAGCCGACGAGAGCGGAGGGCAAGAGGCGGACGTGCCGTGCGATGAGCCTCCTGCCGAGCCGCTTCGCCTGACCTTCGACCCCTCGCCCTTCTTCAGGTGAGGATCGCACGGAATGATTAGCGGTCTCTCCGTTCGGGGTCTCCTCGCAGGGCGAGAGAACGGCCCGCGGAAGCGGACGTCGCAGAGCCACCTCTGAGAAACCCTTCAGATGACCTCTGACCCATACACAGTTTGGGGCAGCACTATCCCGCCCGCTGAGCATACGAGAAATAACGATCGTTGTGTGCCAATCAAACTAATATGTTTATTATCATGGCTGGAACTTAAACGCGGAATCAAATTGAATGAGATCAGGATTTTTGTTTGTTTTGCTGGTTGGGCTGAGACCAACACACTGCGCTTGAGAACGCAGTTTTACCGTAGGCCGCTACCAATATTGGAACCTGGAATCCCAGCGGTTGCCAGCAGAGAGGTCTGCGCTGAGGAGTTGTCGATTGTTAACGACCCCAACGGTCGTTCGTTCTCGCTCCGAAGAGTCGTCGATTGTTAACGACCCCAACGGTCCTTCGTTCTCGCTCCGAAGAGTCGTCGATTGTTAACGACCCCAACGGTCCTTCGTTCTCGCTCCGAAGAGTCGTCGATTGTTAACGACCCCAACGGTCCTTCGTTCTCGCTCCGAAGAGTCGTCGATTGTTAACGACCCCAACGGTCCTTCGATCTCGCACCGCGGAGTCGTCGATGTTAACGACCCCAACGGTCCTTCGATCTCGCTCCGAAGAGTCGTCGATTGTTAACGACCACAACGGTCCTTCGATCTCGCGCTGCGTCCGCGGCCAGCGACGCATGAGCGGCTTGGCGGAGCGGTGCGTCGATATTCAACGCGTCGCACCATCCAGGGGGGCCAGCGGTGCCCCGCGTGTGCGGAGTGGCTCATCCATTCTTTGCGCGCTTGACTCTTGCCCCCGCGCGCCGGGTGTTCGGCGTTTTGTTCGGCAACGTTCGTGGCGTTTCCAGTCACTGCGGTGACAGCGACTCTCTTTGCCAAACTCCATCACTTGGCGATATTCGGAAGCCACTGGGAGCTGCGCACTTTTCAATCATCTCGATTGAAAAACTAATTTCTTTAGAACTGCTTTGTTGTTGCGTTTAGTTTGTTGTCCTTCCCCTGGACCTCCGATTAGCACGGTTGGCCACTTACGCTGTGTCAGAGTCCAGGTCAGGGTCAGGGTCAGGTTTAATGCGTCGACTCTGGGGGGCGGTGGTGGTGCTGGGGGGAGTGCAGGGGCTCGTGTGTGGAGGCCGCGGTGAAGGACCGGGCGACGGTGCAGGATGAGGAGCAGAAGCGCGCCGAAGAAGAGATCCGGCAATTCCGTCAAAGGCGCGAGGAGCTGCTGGAGAGAAGGGAGAGGGGCCGCAAGGAGAGGGCAGAGGACGCCGCTCGGCTGACGACGATTTACGAGCAGCTGCAGGTGCCCGTCCTGTCTGTCTCTCTGTCTGTGTGCAGGTGCTACTCGCTAACATCACTTGCCCCAAATGTCTGTTACGGCTATACAGGGGATCTTTGTCTTTGTGTGTGGGGAGTGGTAGTGTAGTGTTTCGGGCGCTGCGCTACGAACCCGACGGCCCAAATTCGATTCCCGCTCACGGCCGACACCAGTGACGATTAACTCGAACCGGTCCTGGGCCTCCCCTAGGTCGACTCAGCCTCAAATGAGTACCTGCTGCAGTGTGTAAACGTCAGCACTGGGGAGACAAAGGCAGGCCGGGCGTGGTGCTGGCCATCGACCCCCTCGTGTGCCGTGCCGGCCTTCATAGGTGCTCGCTAAAAGCACTTGCCCCAAGTCTGTTAAAGCTATACGGGGGATCTTTGTCTATGTGTGTGTGCAGCATTGGTTAGCGC
The DNA here is from genome assembly GCF_015708825.2 of Lethenteron reissneri. Taxonomy (NCBI): domain Eukaryota; kingdom Metazoa; phylum Chordata; class Hyperoartia; order Petromyzontiformes; family Petromyzontidae; genus Lethenteron; species Lethenteron reissneri. The sequence goes on from NC_083783.1 coordinate 4,762,331, forward strand.
ACTGCTATCAAACACAAATAATGGGGCGGCAATGCTGCTCATCACCAACAGCAGCGACAACAAACGCAACAGCCGCCATTCGTCACCGTGGCGTCGGTGCCAGGCCAGCTGCCCATTGAGTCCGTCACGTGAAATGTTTGAGGCTCGCTGCTGGGCGAGGAGCTCACGGGACAGATCTAGGTGTTACGGGGGTCGACTGACCGAGACGACTGGCCGATGCTCATTCGCCGCGTGCCCTCCCACGGCCTCCCCGTACTCTATTGAGCCACCGTCTCATCGCTAGTGCCGCCCCCTGCCCCCCCCTCTCCCGCGCAGGCGGCCGTGCGCGAGGCGCGGTGCAGGGCGCTGGCCCCCCGCGACGTCTTCGTGGAGCGGCTGGAAGAGGCGGCGCGCCTCCACGCCGCCGAGAAGGAGGCACGGGAAGCGGCGCTCCGAGCACCGCAGCCGGCGCCGAGCCCCAAATCGGCGCGCAAGCGGAGCCCCAAGGGCAGCGCCGTCAAGAAGAGGGGGCAGTAGAGGGGGGCAGGGGGTGGCTGGGTTGGGGACGTTGGCGATAGTGCAATGGTTAGGAGTAATAGTCTATTTTGAATTACCCTGTGAGCCAAAAAGCTCTAAATTCGGGTGTCATCAACAAAAAGCAACACCGCCGACCCGAAGTTCGATTCCCGCTCACGGCCTACACCAGTGGCGATTATCTGAACCGGTCCTGGGCCTCCGCTAGGTGAACTCAGCCTCAAATGAATACCTGGTGCGGTGTGTAAACATCGCCACCCACCCCCTCGTGTGCCGTGCGGGCCTTCATCGGTGCCACTCGCTAACAGCACTTGCCCCTACAGTCTGTAAAGGCTATACGGGGGGGGGGGGGATCTTTGTCTTTGGGGGCAGTTGGCAGACTGTGGGGAGGTGAACGATTGACCTTTAGCCCCCCCCCCACTAAAAATCCAATGGGAAGCTCCTGGAAAGGTGACCGGGTGGCAAAGGCGTAGCTAGGATATTTTGCGCCCGGGGACGAACTATAAAATTGGCGCCCCCCCCCCCCCCCCGTTTAATTACAAACCAAAATGTAATTACATGACATGTAGGCTGTGTGTGGCGGGATATATAAACTCTTAGGTTGAGGTGTAGACTTGTGCGGTAGTTTCAGGCTGCCGCGCCCGCCGCAATAAGTTATAATGTCACGTCGTTAGCCTCATTTTGGCGCCCCTTTACCTTGGTGCCCGGGGACACATGTACCCCCCTGCCCCCCCCCCTAGCTACGCCTCTGTCGGGTGGCAGCGCAGAGGTCAGAAGCGCTGCGGTAGCACCACTGAGGACCGGGTTCCAGCCGCACAAGCACTCTGACTAAATCGGCTTTGCTAGATTGTAGTGATTCTAGATTTGAAGCTTTCGTGACTGCAAGGATTCATACTCTTAGGTTTTTCGGTAAAGTCACGTAGGTAAAAAATAAAAAATAATAGAAATAATAATAGAAATAAAATAATAAATCACGACGTTTCGGAGGCAACACAAGTCTCCGTCATCAGGTAGGACCGTCACAGCTAGATTTACTTACCGAAAAACCTAAGAGTAAGATTGTAGTGAATTTAAATTTCGATTTAAAGCTTTCGTGACTGCAGGGATTGATCTTCTTGGTTCTTTCGGTAAAGTCACGTAGAAGGGAAATAATAAAATTGTATTATATAATGATATAATGTTATTTTATTATTTTATTATGTTTTATTTTTATGATTTTATTATTTCCCTTCTACGTGACTTTACCAAAAGAACCAAGAAGATGTAGTGAGTTTGTTATGTGGTCTCAGCCCGGTCGCCAATCACTTAACATAGAGACTCACCGGATTAGATTGAGGCTGGCAGACTCGAACATAGAGCCTATCGACTTACATTGATGTATCAAGTACAGGGATTCTGTTCGGACCTCGATTTGTTCGCAAGCCTAACTTCACACCTATAGATTCCAAACATGTTGTATGGCATGTACACTAAACACGGGAAATAGCATTAAAAGTTGTATAATCTCATGTAGATAAAGATGCCACTGGTTCTTCATGTTCTGCAGATGTAGATACCACTGGTTTGTCACGTTCTGTAGATGTAAATGCCACTGGTTCTTCACATTCTGTAGACGTAGATGCCACTGGTTCTTCATGTTCTGCAGATGTAGATGCCATTGGTTCTTCATGTTCTGCAGACGTAGATGCCACTGGTTCTTCATGTTCTGCAGATGTAAATGCCACTGGTTCTTCATGTTCTGCAGATGTAAATGCCACTGGTTCTTCACATTCTGCAGATGTAGATGCCACTGGCTCTTCGTGTTCTGTAGATGCCACTGGTTCTTCATGTTCTGCATATGTAGATGCCACTGATTCTTCATGTTCTGTAGATGTAAATGACACTGGTTCTTCACGTTCTGCAGATGTAGATGCCACCACCGCCATCTATTGCGTGGCGGTTGAACTTACGCCGCTCGATCCGAACAGCTGCAACTGGACACACGGACAGGTTTGTTCGTATCTCTGAAAGTTCACAAGTTGAATGTGTGTACTTAGAGGAGTCCCTGTATAGCGAGTCCATGGTCTCAGCCCGGTCACTCTATAAATGCACGCACAACAACAAAAAAGACCAAATGAAAGAAAAAAAAGTCGCGTTAAATGTGTCTCTGCACTTACTTTGGCTAAATTCCAGCTCTGGGAATTAATAAATATTGCTGTGACCGTCACGCGATAACCATCAGTCTCTGTGGCAGAGCGGATGGGACAGTGCGTGGTCTTGAAGAATTGATCCGAAGCAGCTCTGTGATATCCACTTCCGTGGGCCGCTCTCCCAACACGGAGGCGGCGAGAGTTCCGATTGGATTCTTCTCTCTCGCGGCGCGACGGAGATAGAATTGGGGGCAAGAGATGAATATTGTTGTCGAGCGCGAACTCCACTCGCTGTCTTGTGTTCCCACGCCGACACGCGAGCCGCCACGTGCCGCCACGAGCCGCCCCGCTGTAGCGAACTGTGGGCCGATGGTAAAGTCACGTAGAATGGAAATAATAAAATAATAAAAATAAAACATGATAAAATAATTCTCACGACGTTTCGGCCACAACGCAAGCAGCCGTCCTCAGGTGGAGAACAAGTCTGTCGAGAAGACAGAATCTGAATGACACACCCCAGGCTCTGTCTTCTCGACAGACCTGTTCTCCACCCGAGGACGGCTGCTTGCGTTGTGGCCGAAACGTCGTGAGAATTATTTTATTGTTTTATTTTTATTATTTTATTATTTCCATTCTACGTGACTTTACCGAAAGAACCAAGAAGATGAATCCCTGCAGTCACAAAAGCTTTAAATCGAAAAATGTGGGCCGATGCTTATCTCGGTTACCCGCTAACCATGATAGTGGAAATTCCACGTGTGGTTCGCACCTCCGGTTAGCACAGTTGGCTACGTACGGTGAGAAAAAAGTTATACATAATACATGCTTATACAGGAAAGTCTCAAAGAGTCTTATAGGCCATGTTCAGTGGGGGTGGGGGTTGCAAAATGCATCGATTTATGAATAGTGATTGTTAAGTGATTGTGCGTGTGTAAGAAATCAATATTTTTAGTTCGATCAGTAAATGTCGTGTGCAATGGGCTCACGTGTTCTTTGCAGCCCAGTCGTGGCCGCTACGTTCACAACAATGTTAAAATAAAGTAACCCCCCCCCCTCTACTCTGGTTCTTTCGGTAAAGTCACGTAGATAGAAAAAATATATATAATAAATTAAACACGTTTCGGTCACAACACAAGCGTCCGTCTTCACTTCTTGCGAATGGTGCTGTCCCCGGTTTCTCTCGAGGTCCCACTTGGTGCAACAAAAATCAACTCGAAAGGAATGTCTTGAATCGGAACGCGGCAATGAATCCAATCGTCAAATTCATCGAATATTTTTTTTCTTAAGAATTTCACCGCATCGCATGCCTCTGCGGCCGTCTGGATTGCTTTTCGGATATTCGGAAGCCACCGGTAGCTATGCACTTTTAACTCTGGATTTAAAACTCATCTCCTTCGAACTGCTTATTGTGGTTAATTCGTCCTCCTCCCGCGCCTCCCGATTAACACGGTTGGCTACGCACGGTGCGAAAGAAGTCCCACGTGCGTACGTACAACATCGGCACGGTTTTACCGAAAAATGTTGGACCAAAAGGAGCGTCCTTCAACGTGGCGAATCTAGGCCCTGATGCGATCTACACCGGCACAGGCGGCGGCGTCGTCGTCAAACCCGAGCAGTTGAATCTGTCCGATATGAGGGACCCGTGGGGTTAGTTCAGATTGCGTGAGATTACACTGGTCAACACACTTTTTCTGGCATAAGGTATTCCAACGGTTTTAAGGTAATTTTGGGGTGCTGATTCCAAATCTGGCATCAGTTTTTGTCTATCACATCAGGTTTTTGAGATATCAAATATTGCATTTTCAATAAAAACTGCATAAGAAAAATATTAAATAAATGTGGATATCTACATAAAATGATATACACACACTATCCTAAAAATACAGCACCATATTTGAACACTAAAGCAGTCACTGACTCGCAACAACTTGCAATCATAAGTGACAGAGTTAATTTCGGGTAAAATCAATGAAAATGGGGTATGCCGATAGCATAAAAATGAGATGTGATAGAGCAAATCTGAGATCAGATTTGGAATTGGCACCCTGAAATTAGTCTAAAACAGCTGCAAAAGTCCAGGCCGGAAATTTTTTTTTTTTGTTGACCAGTGTTATCGGAGGTGAATGAGAGAGGTGAATGAGAGAGGTGAATGAGAGAGGTGAATGAGAGAGGTGAAGGAGAGAGGTGAAGGAGAGAGGTGAAGGAGGTTGCGTGTGAGAGAGACTGCGGTGGCTGCGGCCGGTGGGGAGTGGCGGCGCAGCGCTACGAACCCCGGCCCACCCGAGTTCGACTCCCGCTCACGGGTCAACACCGGTGACGATTATCTGAACCGGTCCTGGGCCGCCCCTACGTCGACTCGGCCTCAAATCAGTACCCGGTGCGGTGTGTCAAAATATCGCTGTCCGGGGAGACAAAGGCGGCCGGGCGTGGTGTTGGCCACCCACCCCCTCGTGTGCCGTGCCGGCCTTCATAGGGGCTCGCTAACAGCACTTGCCCCAACAGTCTGTTAAGGCTACATGGGGGATCTTTGTTGTCTTTGATGGCTATGGGGGGGGGACACCGTGTCACAGCTCTGCGACGCGTCTTCCCGGCTGTAGCGCGCGTGGTTCCACACAGTGTCCGTCGTTTCGCTCTGCGTGCTGCGACCCTTCGCCAGGAAGTGAATGCGAATGTGTTCTGTTATTTTTGCGGGGGCATCTTGAAATGCATGGTATCTGTGTGTACAGAGATGGATGGTATCTGTGTGTATACAGAGAGAGAAGCGAGAACAAAATATTGACCCTCTCCGCACGTCAAGACAAACACGATGACCTTTGCGAGCAAAGTTCAGATCGGGATCTTGTGTCGGTCAGCGATGAACAAACTATGCGATGCCCTGACCCCCACACCCAACACATCTTCAAGTGCGACTCAGTTTGATGGGGGGCCCAGGGTTGTTATAGTTTCGGGTGTCCTTTTTGTAAATTCTGGAGGAATCCGATGAGCGACAAAGCTCTTTTTCACATGTCTGGTAGGGGCAGGTCAGAACATAACAATACAAAAACCACGATAGGAGTGCAAAGTATAGGAAAGGTAAACAAATCACTTCAAACAAATTAAACTTGTTTTATTGTTTCAGGTAAGGCCCACTGAACTATTATTAGCTTATTTTTCAGAAGCAACCTGGCCACAAATCATCGCTCACCGAAGTGGCTTATCACATGAAAACGTTTAGCAGCCAAATAATCTAAACGCGTATTTCGAAATGTGGTGGGGAAAACTAGAGCCTAGTCTCACATGGGTTGGACCAGATGAGGCCAAAAGGCGCACAACTCAAAGGAAAGCTGTCTCGGGTGTGGACCAATCAACTTCAAGGACAGTGCATATATTATCAGAGTTATGTTTTTGTTTGCATTATGGCTGCAGGTATTGTGGTCTATGCAAACATGACTCCTTGTAAAAAAACGTGTCAGTTTTGTTGCCAGATAGAAGGGTAAAAAACCAATTATCAAAAGACAAATAGTTCACTGCTTTAGCCCACCGGTGTGTTGAAGCGTGAAACCACAACATTTACAATTTTTGAGTACGACGTTTCTCTGGTAATTGCATCCAGCATCATCGGGCAATTCGCCAGAATGGTGAGGCTCTGCTCTGGCTCCCGGTCTTATATAAAGCAGCAGCAGCAGCAGGGTGACGTCATCAGTTGGACTGGTCTCAGTCTGTTCCCCGAGCGTGAACGTTGCAAGAGCGAGTGTGATTGATGGGTCGTTTATTCTCCTTCTCGGTGGGTTTGAAAGAGTGAATATCCATGACATTCAAAGTGTTCTCCGTCTCCGCACCTAACAAAAAAAAAACGACACATCTACAGCCGGGTGGGGAATAGATAAGTGTAATTTAACTACTCAACGTGGTTGGAACCAAAGGTGGCCCAACCAGAGGTCGCAAACGGGTTTTGATACCTTACCCGTACCCGGCCGTACCCGTACCCTACTCGGCCGGGTACGGGTAGGATACGGGTATCGGGTACCTGATTGCAACCTCTGGGATGAAGCCATGTTGCAGGCGCGAGTGGGTTGATTTGTGGGGGTCGCTAGCCCCCGAGATCCCTCCCTCGATAATGCTAACGGCCGGGCTAGCATCATCAATCGCCCCCCCGCTGCTAAGCGAACCGCTGCTAAGTTCCTCACCTATGGTGTGGGAGCCGTCGCCCGCGGATTCCCCTCCACCGCGGGTCCGCGTAATGGGCATGGTTAATCACCGATTAGTATTCTGCCCCTCTCTACTATGATACTTCCCTTTCCTAATCGCGCGCCTGCAACCCACGCGGAGCGAACGCACGCACGCCCACACACACGCCGCTCCGCGCACTCCAACTCAACTCACGTTATACTCGCGCACCTGTATCACACACGGAGTGAACACACGCGACACCCACTCTCGCACCGCTCTGCGCAGCGCTCCCCCGAGGCGAGCCGCAGCACCACAGAATCACTGCGTACCCACGCGCAACCCGCGCGCTCAGCTCCGCGCAGCGCTCACTCACGTGGCGAACCACTGTGCACACAGCGCACCCACACGCTCACACTGCACGACGAGATCACGCGAGACCACGCTTCGCTATTAATGATTTATTATATGCCACCTGCGAATTGATGTTGAATCAGTGAGTCGACGAGGCCGGCCTATTCCACTAAACCTGTACCTATTCCCTATTTATCTGCTATGATTCTAATTCCCCTTCTTACTCACTGTTAAGTGTCCACGGCGGTTCGCTGATCCCGGTGCTCACCGCGCGCCTCGGTGCGTCGCACGGACGTCCGGGTCGCTGGCTGGAGCTGCGTCTGGTCGCCTGGCGCTGGAGTAAGAGAGCGATTTCCCCTCTGCGCTCCTCTATTTATCCTCCCTACCTCCAAAGGGGATGCTGCGCTGAACAATGGGCTCGTGCACCCCAAGCCCGCGCACGGCAGTCCCCAGGCGCTGTTGATATGCTAATCAGTGAGCGACGTTGGCGGCGTACATCCTAATTACTCCCTTACCCTTCCTAACAATGGGGCCTGCGCGCTCAAGCGCAATTATCCCAACCCCCCATGACTATGCGCAACAGCCCCTGTGACCCCGCTATTCATGCTGTCTCGTGCCTCCCCTGCTTGCCCCGTCGACTCGTGGGGGTGTGTGTGGGGGGAAATGCGCCTCAACCGCGGTGGCCGAATGCCCCACGCCGCGACCACACCATATTAAGGCCGGCAGCAGCGCCGCGGTACCACGTAGCACGGGGGAGGTCATCCAATTCCCTGATCGCCGGAAACCGTGAGAATTAATCCCGATAAGGGTCTCTCGGATAAAAACCGGTCGATCAGGTAACCTTCCCTTCCAGCTCTATGGGGGGGGGGATGCGTGTGGGTGTGTGCTTATGTGGGGCGGGTGATGGGGGGCAGTGCGGTGGGGGAAGCCGGGCGGCTCCCTGGCTCGGCAGAGCGGCCCCGTCGCTGTGGCACCACATAGCCCCCCGGGGTGCCAGTCCCCGTCCCGGGTTGACTTGAGCACCTCGCCTGGGTTGCCCCCATGAGGTATCGCCGCGGGGTCTGCGGGATTCGCCCGGCCCTTGTGGCTGGCCTCGGGGGTGGCGGCTCCGTCTCCTGGGGCTCCGGCGGTGGTCTCCTCCTCCATTCCAACGGCTCCCCTCGGCCTCTGGCACCTGCGGGCTGGGGAACAAACTCAGAAGCGGTGGGGTTTAAGGGTCGCTGTCCTCGTCGCCCCCGGCCCCGCCCGGGGCCCCTCGGAGCCCTGGGCTCCGTGGGGCCCATATACTGCGCGAGGCCCCCGGGCACGGGGGATGCGGGTACTCGGGGATTTCGGGGCCTTCGGGTGACGGGGTTCTCTCTCGCCGGGGCCGCTTTCCACGGTTTTAAGCGGCGGACATTGACCACCGTCTCTCGACCCCTCTCCCCGCCATCAATTAGTACCGTCCAGGGGGAGATCTGTCGCACCACGGTCCAGGGTCCCCGCCAGTAGGTCGTCAGTTTCCCCACCTGCCCGGCCCCGACGCGAGGGGTGTGTAGCCACACCTTAGCACCTGTCAGGAATAAGGGCGGTTCCATGCGGGGTCGGGTGCCCTGTTCCTGCCGCCGATGCGCGGCTTCCCCTTGCGGGTATGCTCGGCCTCGGACTTCTCGTAGGGTCTCCAACAGGTGTTCCACGGGGCGGCTTCCCTCCTCCGGCTGGGGGGAAGGGACGCCGAATAGCAGATCTGCGGGTAAACGAGACTCACGGCCGAACATCATTTAAAACGGGGTTTGTCCCGTCGACGTGTGTACGGTGGTGGCGTAGGCGAAAAGGGCGTAGGGGAGGTGTTCATCCCAATCCCGTTGATTTGCGGCCGCCATACGTTTGAGTTTCCCCGCTAAGGTCTGATTCATGCGCTCCACCATACCGTTCGCCTGGGGGTGGTACGCTGTGGTTCGGTCCTTCTGGATTCCGAACTCTCGGCACAGTGCCTGGAACAACTCGGCCTCGAACTCGCTACCCTGGTCGGTGAGGACTCGTTCTGGGATCCCGTGCTTAAGTACGTAGTGTTCCACAAATGCCCGGGCCACCACCAAGGCCGTTTTATCAGGGATGGCCACTGCCACGGGGTAGCGGGTGAAATACTCTACTGCGACTAGGATATATCGGTTGCCTCGATGGGATCGCGGGAATGGCCCCTGTAGGTCGATCCCGACCAGCTGATTCGTGCGGCTGACGCGGAACGGCCTTAGGGGTACCTGGTATCGTGCCGGTTTCGGCCCGCACTGCTGACAGGCGCGGCAGCCCTGTACCCAGGCCGCCACGTCTTGTGCCAATTTGGGCCAGAGATACTGGCGACGCAGGGTCTCTCGAGTACGTCGTTCCCCATCGTGGCCCCCGAGTGGGTGGTCATGCACCAGCCGTAGCAGCTGGGGTCGCACCTGGGCAGGAACACAGATGCACCCCGGCTGGCCGGCCTCGGTTAACTCCCGTACCAATCCGTTCTGCACACACAACCGGCCATACAAACCGCTCCAGGGTCCTGGTAGGGCGCTCTTTTCCTCCCGCAGTGCCGCCTCCACTGCCGCCAGATCCGGATCTCGCTGCTGGGTCTGTCTCAGCTGCTCGTCGTTTAGGCCCGGGAAGGCGCAGCCGACGTCCTCCTGGATCCGTCCGATCGGGTCCCGAGCCGCGGGTCCCGCGCTTGCCGGGCGGTCGACGGGATCCTCAGTGCCACCTGTGAGGGTCTCTGTGGCGCACACTGCACTCTCTCTCGCTGGGGGGGGGTCAGTGGCCGCGGCCTCTCGGGGGTCCGTTGCCTGCCGGCAGCGTCCCCCCGTGAAACACGGGCAGGCCTCCTCCGCCCTCGTCTCGGCGTACACCGTGGGTCGCCTCGACAAGGCGTCCGCGTTTGCATGCGTCCGGCCAGCCCGATACTCGATTTGCAGGTTGTACTCCTGCAACTGCGCCAACCACCGGGCCATCTGCCCCCGCGGCTCCTTGAATGTAAGAAGAAACTGCAGAGCATAATGGTCAGTGCGTACGCGACATCTCCTGCCGTACAAATACGGCCGGAACTGTTTGCATGCGAAAATCACGGCGTACAACTCTTGGCGGGTCACGCAATAGTTCAGCTCGGCCCCACTCAAGGTCCGGCTGGCGTACGCGATGACTCGTTCCATCCCATCCTGTACCTGTGACAACACCGCGCCCAGCCCGCTGCTGCAGGCGTCGGTGTCCAAAATAAAATCGGTGGTAAAATCGGGGAAAGCGAGGGTGGGGGCGTGGGTGAGGTGGTCTTTGAGAGTGGTGAAGGCCGTCTGGCAGGTCCCCGTCCACTGGTAGGGGTGCTTAGGGGAGGTGAGTTGGGTGAGGGGGCGTGCAATCTCGCTGAATCCCTTTACAAATCGACGATAATAGGTGGCGAGCCCCAAAAATGATCTGATCTCCGTCAGATTCCTTGGCCGTGGCCACTCCACTACGGCGCGTACCTTCTCCGGATCGGTGTGCACGCCTGCCTCGCTGACGCGATGCCCGAGGTACCCCACCTCGCGTTGTGCCATGTAACACTTACGTGGCTTGAGCTTGAGATGAGCCGCTCGCAGTCGCTGGAACACCTCTCGAAGCCTGGACCAATGCTCAGACAAAGATCTACTGAACACTATCACATCGTCCAAGTAAATCAGGCACTGTTCCCACTGCAAGCCCCGCATCACCAACTCCATCAACCGCTGGAACGTCGCGGGCGCGTTAGTGAGTCCGAACGGCAACACTCGAAACTCAAATAGGCCCATCGGGGTGGTGAATGCTGTTTTTGGCCGATCCTCCTCCGTCATCTCCACCTGCCAGTAACCGGACGCCAGATCGAGGGTGGAAAAATACCGCGCTCCTGCGAGACTGTCGAAGGTGTCGTCGATGCGGGGTATGGGGAAGGCATCGCCGAGCGTGACTGCGTTTAGTTTACGGTAATCGACGCAGAACCGGGTTGACCCATCCTTTTTCGTAACTAGTACCACCGGGGCTGACCAGGGGCTCGCCGAGGGCTGAATTATGTTATCGCGAAGCATGTCCCCAACTGCCTCTTTGATTTGGGCGCGTTCGGGTGTGCCCACTCGGTACGCAGGGAGTTTGATGGGTCGGGCTGCACCGGTGTCAATTTGGTGCTTAACAAGATCGGTCCGACCCACGTCCGAGTCGTGTTCACTGAATACGTCGGCATACTCCCGCAGTAACTCGCGCAGCCGATCGGCCTCTCCCTTAGGTAAATCCGCCCATGGTACATGTAACGCGTCGAGCAGGGGAACGACCTCGGCTCGGGGAGTCGGGCCGACTCGCCAGGCCAGGTCCTGGTCACCCTCAGGACGCCCGGGGTCCTCAGCCCAGAGTGCGAACACCGAGTCGTTAGAGTGGCGTGCGTGCAGGGGGTGTACTGTGGCTATCGGGGTGCGCCGTCGCAGTATCGCTGGGATATTGTGGGGGTTAAACATCCGCATAAACAATCGGTCCCCATCTGCGTTTACCAACGTGGCGGATCCCACAACCCCATACCGTTTTGCCAACTCCGGGTGAGGAGTTAGCATTACCTCCCCTGATGGTCGGAGCGCGGGGTCGGTGGGGGATGTTGCCACCGGCACCAGCATCTCGGTGAGCGGGCCGATGGTGACGGCCGTCGCCAGGATAGCGGCCACAGGTGCAAAGCGGCGGCGCGTTGGTTCTCGTCCCAGGAACGGTATCCGCTCGCCATTGCTCTCCATGGTGGCGCATCGCTGGCGGGGTTGCACGTTGAGTCCCAACTGTTCTAGGAGGTCGGTGCCTGCGATACACTCGTGACACAACGCACTCGACACGTAGAACTCCTGCGTGCACACCTGGCTGCCTATGCGGACCTCTAGGGTGGCTCTCCCCAGCAGCCCCATTCCGGCTCCGCTCGCCGTGTGCAGCGCGCGGTCCGGGGCCTGCAGGCGACGCACGTCGACCCCGATCGCGCTGCAGTGCGCTGCGCTCACGAGCGAGGCCACCGCCCCCGTGTCCAGCAGGATTCGGGTACGCACTCCGTTTACCTCCCCTTCCACCAGCGACGTGGCCCCCGTGATCCCCGCCACCAGCTCCCGCAGCCAGTCGCCAGGAGTCACCGTTTCTGTGGGCGTTGTTGCTGGAACCTGTGTGGAGATCACTCGCTCGCCATTATTCTCACAGCTTGTTTGTGTCGGGGCTACGTCGATTTCACCCCCCGGTGGTCCCCTCTCTAGGGGGGCCTTAGTGTTTGACCTTAGCTCTTGTCTAGCTCGGGCGACCTGAGGACAGTCCCTCACTAGATGCCCTCGGCGATCGCACATATAACATGCCCGGGGAGGGGTGGCGGCTCCGTAATGGGCTCTCTGCCCACTCCCTCTCCCTCCTCCAGTACGCAGTTGTCCCAAATCGGACTCTAATTGGGACACCCTCCCGGCCAGCCCCCCTACGGTCGAGCGTAGTTCCCCCATCTCCGTCTCAATGGTAGACTGTAGCTTGGCCATATTTCGGCTCATTTTATCGTCTACTTGGGTTATCATATCTCCCATGCCAGCCTGTAACCCGGCTACCCATCCCGGGGTTGTCTCACGGGACACTGGAGGCTCTCTTTCCCGGCCCCTTACCGTCCTCGCGAGCTCCTGTTCCTCCTCCTCGTCTTCCGAGAGCAGGCTCGCAATGGCGCGCTCTCGTCCCAGCCCCCGGAGCTGCGCGCGTTCGCTGTGAATTCTTTCACACTTACGTGCGCGCTCGACAAGGGTGTTAAAGGGAAGACGTGGGCAGCTCATGTCTGGCTGCCACCACGCCGTGCGAGACAGGTACCGCTGGATTTTCTCGGCGGCCAGTTCCTCAATAACATCAGTTGCGTACCCCGGGCGTGCGATCTTTGTTAACTCGCGCACATCCTCGGCGTAATCACGTAGATCTTCGCCAGGTTGGCGACGGCGCGCCTCTAAGGCCGATTTTGCTTCCTCCTCGTCACGCGTGCCAAAACGCTGATCGAGTCGGCGCATCAGCTCCTCTAGCTGTGTCTGTGCGCTCGCGGGTAACGCTTCTACAAAATCGGCTGCCCGCCCATCAAGATTCATATTAAGTTGACGTACTGCCTGCGCGTCCGTCCATCCATTAATTTCCTTGGCCCCTAAGAGATTGCGGGCGAATGCCTTCCACGAAGGGGCCCCCCGGCCGGTAAATATTAGTCTTATTTTAGCGTGAGGTAACGCGGGGGTCCGTACCGCTTCCGACACCAACTTGTGGGGGTCGCTAGCCCCCGAGATCCCTCCCTCGATAATGCTAACGGCCGGGCTAGCATCATCAATCGCCCCCCCGCTGCTAAGCGAACCGCTGCTAAGTTCCTCACCTATGGTGTGGGAGCCGTCGCCCGCGGATTCCCCTCCACCGCGGGTCCGCGTAATGGGCATGGTTAATCACCGATTAGTATTCTGCCCCTCTCTACTACGATACTTCCCTTTCCTAATCGCGCGCCTGCAACCCACGCGGAGCGAACGCACGCACGCCCACACACACGCCGCTCCGCGCACTCCAACTCAACTCACGTTATACTCGCGCACCTGTATCACACACGGAGTGAACACACGCGACACCCACTCTCGCACCGCTCTGCGCAGCGCTCCCCCGAGGCGAGCCGCAGCACCACAGAATCACTGCGTACCCACGCGCAACCCGCGCGCTCAGCTCCGCGCAGCGCTCACTCACGTGGCGAACCACTGTGCACACAGCGCACCCACACGCTCACACTGCACGACGAGATCACGCGAGACCACGCTTCGCTATTAATGATTTATTATATGCCACCTGCGAATTGATGTTGAATCAGTGAGTCGACGAGGCCGGCCTATTCCACTAAACCTGTACCTATTCCCTATTTATCTGCTATGATTCTAATTCCCCTTCTTACTCACTGTTAAGTGTCCACGGCGGTTCGCTGATCCCGGTGCTCACCGCGCGCCTCGGTGCGTCGCACGGACGTCCGGGTCGCTGGCTGGAGCTGCGTCTGGTCGCCTGGCGCTGGAGTAAGAGAGCGATTTCCCCTCTGCGCTCCTCTATTTATCCTCCCTACCTCCAAAGGGGATGCTGCGCTGAACAATGGGCTCGTGCACCCCAAGCCCGCGCACGGCAGTCCCCAGGCGCTGTTGATATGCTAATCAGTGAGCGACGTTGGCGGCGTACATCCTAATTACTCCCTTACCCTTCCTAACAATGGGGCCTGCGCGCTCAAGCGCAATTATCCCAACCCCCCATGACTATGCGCAACAGCCCCTGTGACCCCGCTATTCATGCTGTCTCGTGCCTCCCCTGCTTGCCCCGTCGACTCGTGGGGGTGTGTGTGGGGGGAAATGCGCCTCAACCGCGGTGGCCGAATGCCCCACGCCGCGACCACACCATATTAAGGCCGGCAGCAGCGCCGCGGTACCACGTAGCACGGGGGAGGTCATCCAATTCCCTGATCGCCGGAAACCGTGAGAATTAATCCCGATAAGGGTCTCTCGGATAAAAACCGGTCGATCAGGTAACCTTCCCTTCCAGCTCTATGGGGGGGGGGGGGATGCGTGTGGGTGTGTGCTTATGTGGGGCGGGTGATGGGGGGCAGTGCGGTGGGGGAAGCCGGGCGGCTCCCTGGCTCGGCAGAGCGGCCCCGTCGCTGTGGCACCACAGATTCTAGGAACTTGAATTGTGAGAAGAGACAAGACGTTGGGAAATGAGTGACAAACAGTTACTCACCAGTGACTCACGGCCTACCCGTACCCGTACCCGGTTGGGTACGGGTAGCCGGGTATCGGGTAGGGTACGGGTATCGGGTTACCCGGTTGCGACCTCTGGGCCCAACCCAATCCAATCGACTCTGCACAACGCTCCCTCCAGTAGACACACCGTGCACGGCAGCTACGTAAGTGTCGCCAGTCTGCCGAGTACCCCAACGCACCGAATGTGTGGAGTGCTTGTGCCACTCATGGCACTGCCTCTCCTAGTGTCCGTCAAATAGCATTGCATCCTAAGTATCCTGAAGGATGCATTCGTCTCGCTAAACCAACCACAATGTTACACGCAAAGAAAAGCAGGTTGGATGTAAATTTTCTAAGTGTTTTATAAAAATAAAACATAATAAAATAATTCTCACGACGTTTCGGCCACAACGCAAGCAGCCGTCCTCAGGTGAAGAACAGGTCTGTCGGAAAGACAGACTTCAGACGCTGTCTTTCCGACAGACCTGTTCTTCACCTGAGGACGGCTGCTTGCGTTGTGGCCGAAACGTCGTGAGAATTATTTTATTATGTTTTATTATTATTTTATTATTTCCCTTCTACGTGGCTTTACCGAAAGAAGCAATAAGATGAATCCCTGCAGTCACGAAAGCTTTAAATAGAAATGTTTTATAATAATGTAGTGATTATGAATTTACAGCTCTTTGTCAATCCATGTGACGGCCGCTGGTCATGGGGGTTATGTGACCATACTTTCTCTCGCTCGTCGGCACGGCTTGGTGCATGTGGAGGAGCAAGAGACGCAATCACATAGAAGTACAGAACAACGATATTTTTGCTGCGCTGTCCAAAACTTGGCCCAGTGAATCCAGCAAATACACAGGCCGATCCATTTATAAATACCCCACCAAAATGACGGGTTGAATTCCACTGGTTTACAGCCACAGTGCTTCCGAAATAAATGTAGTCCAACTGCGCTAATTCTGGGTCACTGAGAATGAAAATGATCCTTGAAATTATTCTTTCGGTAAAGTCACGTATAAAGATAAAATAATAAATTAAATACTAGCATACGACGTTTCGATTGCAACACAAGCAATCATCATCAGGTATAAATTAAATAGAAACACAAATCTAGTATACTTAGAAATGTAATGTAATACAACAGAGAGTCGGATAACATAACAGTCAACACCCTATCTGGTTGATTACGTTCTTCCTGAGAATGCTAAATTTGAGAGAGATTAAACACAACCAGAAACATAGACAGACATATAAGCAGACAGATATCACAGAGATACATAGAGAGCAATCGAAACGTCGTATGCTAGTATTTAATTTAATCTATTATTTTATCTTTATACGTGACTTTACCGAAAGAACCAAAGAATAATTCCTGCAGTCACGAAAGCTCCAAATTAAGTTTGATCCTTGAAATTGTTGCTTGGCTATAGTTTTCACGACATGCTACTGGGTCAGTATGTACGACCCTTGACTTGGAAATGTCGGAGGATGTAAATGAGCTATAATTTAAACCAGAATTGACTAAAATACATCTTTGACTGGATCGATGAATAAATCTATGACTGGGTTTGGACAGTACTTATTTTTTTAAGCAAAACAATGAATGATGCAATCTGAACCTGGTATTGCGTCATACATGATATTAATTGCATGGGTGATGCAATCATAACTAGGCTTACATCCCTGTGCTGAACACATTAAGCTATGTCAGCTACAGAAGTTTGTGTCGTGCTCTCGTATTTGTCAGTGTTTGATTTCGCAAAGGGGCACATTTCTGTTTAGCCAAAGTGAGCAGAGCAGATAACTTCTGCCATGTTTGTGAAATAACTTTTGCATCACAATAGTGCGGTAACCACTATGGTTAAGAAAGTCTTAAACCTCCCGCCAAACCTCCTACGCATTTCACTAGTACTAATCGCATATCTGCATTTCCCATAAATATGCTAAAATTCCTCTTGATATGCAAATTATTTTGTCAAGGCGCTCTTCCTCCTCCAACCCAGCTTAAATATACGCTCCAAGCCTGGGGTGTTTCATTCAGATGCTGTCTTCCCGACAGACCTGTTCTTCACCTGAGGACGGCTGCTTGCGTTGTGGCCGAAACGTCGTGAGAATAATTTTATTGTTTTATTTTTATTATTTCCATTCTACGTGACTTTACCGAAAGAACCAAGAAGATGAAAAGTCTGTCACCTTCGTTTTGGCTGCAAAGTTGGAGATCAGGACAAGATGTGGGCCCCCACACATACGCTGCAACACCTGTGCAACGAATCTTCGCCAGTGGTTGAACAGGGAATTAAAATTATAAAGGAATCGACTTTTGATTTCAAAGCCTCTAACACGTCTCCCACTGACTACCCGGCCTCGCCCGGGACTTGGATTCACGCCCGGCCGCCTTTGTCTCCCCAGTGGCGATGTCGACGGAGGGGAGGGCCCAGGACCGGTAAAAATAATCGTCACCGGTGGTGGCCGTGAGCGGGAATCGAACTCGGGTCGCCGGGTTCGTAGCGCGGCGCGCTACCCGCTACACTACAATGCGTTACGCTTCCACGTGCGTGGGTCACGTGACAGATGTGACGTCACAGCTCACTTGCCGTGAAAAAACTATATGCATTATTGAGCTCCCCCCTCCCCAAAAAAAGTTAATTTTTTTAATGGTGTACAGTCTGGAAAGTACCCAACATTGCAAATTTCAAGTTTATTACATGTCGGAAAGTACGCTAAACATTTTGAACAGACACACGTAATCACAACTTTGCCATTTATATATACGGAGATGAATGCGTCAGAATAATAATCTACTTTCACTTTTGTATGGCGGCGCCGTCGTTCATGTAAATAGCAGATCAAAACGCCGTGGGATTTATGACGCGCACAGAGGGACCGGCGCTGTACCAACAACTTCCCAAACTCTGTGGTCTTACGTTGGGATGCTCGTGCAACGTTCGTGAATGTGCGTGCTGAAGAAGTGCACAGAGTGACGGAAAGAGTAACACGTGGATTTAGAGAGCGTACGGCAGGTTAAGGAAAAATACTCTTAGTTCTTTCGGTAAAGTCACGTAGGTAAAAAATGAAATTAAAATTAATAAAAAATAAAATCACGACGTTTCGGAGGCAACACAAGCTTCCGTCTTCAGGTGAAACTGTCACAGCAAAAAATCTGTATCAAGTGATACAGATTTTTTGAACCTGGTATTTCAAGTGATACAGATTTTTTGCTGTGACAGTTTCACCTGAAGACGGAAGCTTGTGTTGCCTCCAAAACGTCGTGATTTTATTTTTTATTAATTTTAATTTCATTTTTTACCTACGTAACTTTACCGAAAGAACTAAGAATATGAATCCTTGCAGTCACGAAAGCTTCAAATCTAGGTTAAGGAAAGCCAGTGGGTGGTGGTAGACACGATCATCGCCATGCACGGGGTGATGGATCCAACCTGCCCTCAGAGGTCTCAACTCCCCAAAACGTGATACCTTGCGAAGGACTGCAAGGTTTGATTCTTATAAAATAAACGTTGTATAGAAGAAGAAAAAAAAAGAGGTCAGTGGGCTTCGGCAGGACGCGTCACGGATAGAAGAGGTGATGGAATATGGCCAAGACTAACACTGGTCAACAACAAAAAAACATTTTTTTCTGGCCTGGACTTTTGCAGCTGTTCTAGACTAATTTCAGGGTGCCGATTCCAACTCTGATCTCAGATTTGCCCTATCAAATCTCATTTTTATGCTATCGGCATACCCCATTTTCATTGATTTTACCCGAAATTAACTCTGTCACTTATGATTGCAAGTTGTTGCGAGTCAGTGACTGCTTTAGTGTTAAAAAATGGTGCTGTATTTTTAGGATAGTGTGTTTATAATATCATTTTATGTAGATATCCACATTTATTTAATATTTTTCTTCTGCAGTTTTTATTGAAAATGCAATATTGATATCTCAAAAACCTGATGTGATAGACAAAAACTGATGCCAGATTTGGAATCAGCACCCCAAAATTAAAACCTATTGTTTACCTTATGCCAGAAAAAGTGTGTTGACCAGTGTAACATTCCCAAGACTAAAAGCGGAGTGGATATCATACATTCATAGCTCATTGGGTTCCTCCTGCACTCTAAGGATTCTGATTCCGAGTGGTGGTGGTGTCATTGTTCCGGATCCCGCCCTTGTCTTCACGGCTTCCAGAGGTGGATGTTGATGTGCATCGCAAGCCACGCCCACAGCCACTCCGGCATCAGTTGAGTGAACCACATCTGTTGAGCAACACAGGAAATTTCAAGTTTACTGTCGAGTTCACGTTGATTAACCAGGTGCACTCATTTGTAACCTGGGGCATCGGTCTGTCAGTAGGGGGCGATGATTGCCGTCTTGTGTTTTATCTCAATTGAATAATTTGCGGTGTAATTTGGCATAAAATTTGCACCATGACGCCATTAGGTTATTTTTTCAGAAGCCACCTGGCTACAAATGATAGCTCAACGAAGTGGGCTTATCATCACGTGAAAATTTATAGCAGCGAAATAATCTCAATAATCTAAATGTGCGGGGGGGGGGGGGGGGGGTGAGACCAGATGATCTGGAGAACAAGTAAACCCGTAAAAACTAAGTTTTTCACTATAAATCCTTTATATGCGTGGCGGCGAACTTCATATAAAGGATTTAAAAATATATTCGCCTGTGGAGGACGCGGGGATCGATCCCGCGATCTTTGGCATGGGAAGCGAGGGCGCTACCAACTGCGCTACTCCGCCACGGCCTGTGGAGGGGTTACGCTGTGGGCTCTTACACTCTGACGTTCAGCCAAAGCCATGAATGCGTTCTATTTGAATATATGTAAAATAATTTTTTTTGCCTAAAAAGTGTAACATTTTGGGAATTTTTTTACGAACAATAATTGTCTGGCACAACGAGTCTGTGTGGAAAATGTCAGCTCGATTGGATCACGGGAAGTGGGTTAAAAAACGACCGAAAGATTTGCACGGTCCTAAGCAAGCAAGCAAGCACGCGAACTTAATATAAAGGATTTTTAAAAAATCCACATGTGCAAGAACATGCAAACTCCAAAAATACAGCAGGTGTCAGGGGTCGGGATCGAACCTCCGACCTCCTGCATACCAGGCGAGGAAGATAACAGCAATGAATCCACCTGCACGCTGTGGCTTGTTAAACCTGATGCTGGAACACGCGGAGGGGGTGGTGGCGGTGGGGGGCACGGGGGGCGGGGTGGCCGCGCACCTGCAGAGTGTGCGGCCAGTAACCCGTGGTGCGTCGCGCGACGCCCAGCGTGGCGACGGCGTGACGCGCGTACTCCTCCGCCGAGGGCACGAACAGCCAGGGCCGGCGTAAGTAGCGGCCGGGCGCGGTCATCCGCGTGGCCACGTAGAAGGGGATGAGCGTCTGCACGGCGACGCCGCTGCCGGAGCACTCCCGGCTCAGGGCGCAGCTCCAGCTGTCCACAAAGGCCTGTGGGCGCAAAAGTCCGAGATGAGGTTGGCTCCCGTTCGCCGCCGAATCTGAGCACGCGCGAGCGGTACGGCGTTCATTTCATTCAGAGGGGCGTAGAGGCGCCGGTGTTTTTTTTTAAAGATATTCACCGCAGAGAACCGTAGCGAACGCTGCACTCTATGAGAGAGCAGGCGCCAACACCGTGCCGCAAACACACGCTTTCGTGACTGCAAGGATTCATATTCTTAGGTTTTTTTCTTAGGTTTTTTTTTTTTTTTGTTATGCAAGTCTATTCTTACTCTTAATCCTCACCTTATCATATTAATACAAAGTGTGCCGTACTTGGCCCTCCCCCTCTCCAACCATTATTTATACGGAGTGGTAGCTCTTGTGATCTCTCATTTACTTGATACAGCTGTCGTGGCTGTGACGGTTCCACCTGAAGACGGAAGCTTGTGTTGCCTCCGAAACGTCGTGATTTTTATTTTATTTTTAATGTTTTACCTACGTGAATTTACCGAAAAAAAAGCCTAAGAATATGAAGTTCTTTTACTATGAGACGTCTCCTTTAGCAGTGGCAAAATATAGTAATAGGTGTTTACCCTTTCAACTGGTACAAAAACTGACACCTTTATACAAGGCATTTTTTGAGTTGTACGCCTTTTGGCGTCATCTGGTCCAACACCAATGGAGACTAGGCTCTAAGAAAAGCTGTCTCGGGTGTGGAACAATCAACTTCAAGGACAGTGCATATCATTATCATTATCAGAGTTTATTTTTGTTAGCATTTTTACTTCTTGTGTTGTGGTTACTGCAAACATGATGCCTTGTACACCATTGGTACCTCATTTGCCAGTAAAAAATATAATTGTTTTTTTACCCTTTTATCTGGCAACAAAGGTGTCAGTTTTGTTGCCAGATAAAAGTGTAAAAAAACAATTATCATGATGCCTTGTATAAAGGTGTCAGTTTTTGTACCAGTTGAAAGGGTAAAAACCTATTACTATGAAGTTATTTTATTTTAGTTCTTCACATGCGTCATCGGAATTGGAATGGGTTGAGAGGAAGTAAGCGGGCCGGTGTGGTCGACTCGCTGTGATGGTGGTGGACAATTGCGGTGGCGGTGGTAGCCCAAGGGAGATGGAGTGCCGAAATCCGTCTCGGGCGTGAGAGATGCGCAAGAGACCGGGGAGGGTAGTGGGCCTTCGCCCGGCAGCAGAGAGAGAGCGGGGCCTACCTTAGTGGCGGCATAGGCGGCCATGTAGGGCACGGGGCGGAGGCAGCTGCCCGAGGAGATGTTCACCACGGCCCCGCGGCCTCGCTGCAGCATGCCGGGCAGCAGCAGGCGCGTCATGAGCATCGCGGCCGCCACGTTCACGTTCACCAGCTCCCACAGGTGCTCCTCGCCCGCCGTCAGGAACGGGCCCGGCACCACCGGCATCACACCCACGTTGTTCACCAACACACCCACGTCCATCCCCTCTGGAACGGGCGCAGGTAGCGGGGGGGGGGGATAGATTACAAATATGTGCAAGCGCGGTTGCGAGTCTGAAATGTGGAAGAGAGAGCGAGCGCTCGTGTCAAGTGAATTTTAGAGCGAGCACGCTGATGGTGGTGGAGTCAGAAAGAGTGCGTGTGTGGAGGTCACGTGGCAGCAGAGATGTTCCCGGTGAGACGGGGTGGGTAGCGGTGGCGTGGGTAGCGGTGGCGTGGGTAACGGTGGTGTGGGTATCGGTGGCGTGGGTAACGGTGGCGTGGGTAGCGGTGGCGTGGGTAACGGTGGTGTGGGTAACGGTGGCGTGGGTAACGGTGGCGTGGGTAGCGGTGGCGTGGGTAACGGTGGTGTGGGTATCGGTGGCGTGGGTAACGGTGGCGTGGGTAGCGGTGGCGTGGGTAACGGTGGTGTGGGTAACGGTGGCGTGGGTAACGGTGGCGTGGGTAACGGTGGCGTGGGTAACGGTGGTGTGGGTAACGGTGGCGTGGGTAACGGTGGCGTGGGTAGCGGTGGCGTGGGTAACGGTGGTGTGGGTAACGGTGGCGTGGGTAACGGTGGCGTGGGTAGCGGTGGCGTGGGTAACGGTGGCGTGGGTAGCGGTGGCGTGGGTAGCGGTGGCGTGGGTAACGATGTGATGGGTAACGATGTGGTGGGTAACGTTGGTGTGGGTAGCGGTGGCGTGGGTATCGGTGGCGTGGGTAACGATGTGGTGGGTAACGGTGGTGTGGGTAACGGTGGCATGGGTAACGGTGGCGTGGGTAGCGGTGGCGTGGGTAACGGTGGCGTGGGTAACGGTGGCGTGGGTAATGGTGGTGTGGGTAATGGTGGCGTGGGTAACGATGTGGTGGGTAACGGTGGTGTGGGTAACGGTGGTGTGGGTAACGGTGGCGTGGGTAGCGGTGGCGTGGGTAACGGTGGCGTGGGTAGCGGTGGCGTGGGTAACGGTGGCGTGGGTAATGGTGGTGTGGGTATCGGTGGCGTGGGTAACGATGTGGTGGGTAACGGTGGTGTGGGTAACGGTGGCATGGGTAACGGTGGCGTGGGTAGCGGTGGCGTGGGTAACGGTGGCGTGGGTAATGGTGGTGTGGGTAATGGTGGCGTGGGTAACGATGTGGTGGGTAACGGTGGTGTGGGTAACGGTGGTGTGGGTAACGGTGGCGTGGGTAGCGGTGGCGTGGGTAACGGTGGCGTGGGTAGCGGTGGCGTGGGTAACGGTGGCGTGGGTAATGGTGGTGTGGGTAATGGTGGCGTGGGTAATGGTGGTGTGGGTAATGGTGGTGTGGGTAATGGTGGCGTGGGTAACGATGTGGTGGGTAACGGTGGTGTGGGTAACGGTGGCATGGGTAACGGTGGCATGGGTAACGGTGGCGTGGGTAACGGTGGCATGGGTAACGGTGGCATGGGTAGCGGTGGCGTGGGTAGCGGTGGCGTGGGTAATGATGTGGTGGGTAACAATTTTTTGCTGAAAATTTTTTATTGCTGTGGTTTTCCCACCTGATGATGATTGCTTGTGTTGCAATCGAAACATCGTGATTTAATTTATTTTATTTTCTACCCACGTGACTTTACCGAAGAAACCAAAGAGTATGGGTCCCTGCAGTCACAACTTCAAATCAAGATTCGCTACCCATGCGCGGTTCTCACCCCCCTCCGACCCCTCTCCCACCCCACCCCCTGAACTTGCAAAATGATGGTGGGCCGAGTTCACTCCTGGACCCCTCCCCCCGTATCCCTCCAATATCAAGAGCCGCAGGTCGCCACTGCGCTCACGTGCCAGGTTCGGTGCAACTTGAGGCCACGTGCAGTGCCGAAGACTTCGCTGGCAGAGGGTCACGGGACAGACCCACCCACCGGTGGTGCCACGGGTTTTGACTGACCGAGATGACCGGCAGATCAGAGGTCGCAATCGGGTACCCGATACCCGTACCCTACCCGATACCCGGCTACCCGTCATCAGTCGGGTACGGGTACCCGTTTGCGACCCTGGTGCGGCCGGGTACGGGTAGACCGTGAGGCACTGGTGAGTCACCGTTTGTCACTCATTTCCCAACGTCTTGTCTCTTCTCACAATTCAATTTCCTAGAATCAACCCACCCGCTCCTGCAACATGGCTTCATCCCAGAAGTCGCAATTGGGTACCCGTAACCTACCCGATACCCGTCCGGGTACGGGTAGCCGGGTATCGGGTAGGGTACGGGTATCGGGTACCCGTTTGCGACCCTGGTGCGGCCGGATACGGGTAAGGAATCAAACCCGTTTGCGACCTCTGCGGAAGATGCACCGACGACCCCCCCCCCCCCCCGCCGTTGTACCGAGTGCGCGTGCGATATCCCCGTAGGCCGCGGGGCCGCGGCTGAAGTCGGCCACGATCTCGAGGGTCCGCACGGGGAAGTCTCCACGGAGCTCCTCGGCAAAGGTGCCCAGGCGGGCCGCGTCGCGCCCCACCAGCACCACGCCGAGCCCGCGGCGCGCCAGCTCGCGGGCGTACGCACGGCCAATGCCGGCCGTGGGACCTGGTGGAGGAGCGAGAGAGGGCGAGTGTGAGAGAGTGAGAGAGAAGTGGGGGTTTACATAAAGCACCACCACCACCCCCTACCTGCACCACCCCCTACCAGCACCACCACCCCACCCTACCAACACCACCACCCCTACCAGCACCACCACACCCCACCCTACCAGCACCACCACCCCTACCACCACCACCACACACCACCCTACCTGCACCACCCCACCCTACCAGCACCACCACACCCCACCCTACCTGCATCACCACCACCACCCCTACCAGCACCACCACCCCTACCTGCACCACCACCCCCGAGCTGCACCACCACCCCTACCTGCACCACCCCCTTACCTGCACCACCACCACCTCCCCCCTCTTACCCCTCCCCCCTCCCCCCCCACGGCCTCACCGGTGACCACAGCCCAGGCTCCGTGCGAGGCTGCGAGCGAGCGTGGGGGCGCCAGGAGGTGGAGGAGGGGTAGGCGTGTCCCCACGTGCACGCGCGCGGCGCCCACGAGTGCGCGCAGCGCGCGCGCGCCGCACGCGCCCGCGCAGAGGGCGCCCAGCAGCGCCAGCGCCTCCTGGTAGGGAGACAGCGAGCCGCACAGCTCCCTCCAGAGCAGCGCGAAGCTGTCCACCGCAGTGGCCATGGCGGGGTGGGGGGTGGTAGGGGGTGGTAGGGGGTGGTAGGGGGTGGTAGGGGTGGTGGGGGGTGGTGGGGGGTGGTGGGGGGTGGTGGGGGGTGGTGGGGGGTGGTGGGGGGTGGTAGGGGGTGGTAGGGGGGGGGGGGTGGTAGGGGGGGTGGTGGTAGGGGGTAGGGGGTGGTGGTGGTGCCAGTAGCTGTGTGTGTGTGCAACTGGGGTGTGTGTAGCTGTGTGTGTGTGCAACTGGGGTGTGTGTAACTGTGTGTGTATCTGTGTGTGTAGCTGTGTGTGTGCAACTGGGGTGCGTGTAGCTGTGTGTGTGTGTAGCTGTGTGTGTGTGCAACTGGGGTGTGTGTAGCTGTGTGTGTGTGCAACTGGGGTGTGTGTAGCTGTGTGTGTGTGTAGCTGTGTGTGTGCAACTGGGGTGTGTGTAGCTGTGTGTGTGTGCAACTGGGGTGTGTGTAGCTGTGTGTGTGTGTAGCTGTGTGTGTGCAACTGGGGTGCGTGTAGCTGTGTGTGTGTGCAACTGGGGTGTGTGTAACTGTGTGTGTGTGTAGTTGTGTGTGTGTGTGTATGTGCAACTGGGGTGTGTGTAGCTGTGTGTGTGTAGCTGTATGTGTGTGCAACTGGGGCGACGAGGCGGCTACGAAGAAGCGGTCAGAGGTGATCTGAGAGTCGTGAAGTGTTGGTGCTGGTGAGAAGGGCTCCAGGCGGAGGTGAATCCAGGCGAAGTCTCGAGTCCTGATCTCTGGTTCCTGCTGTCCGAAGCAAAAGGGCGTCTCGTTCGCCCAGTCCCCGTGTGTCCGGCTCCCCGAGTGAGCGCCAGGCGAGGAGGAGTCTCAATGTCCAAAGGGCAGAGGTGGAAGGTCACCCCGGGGCCACCCCCCCCCCTCCTCCTCGCCGCCCCCTCTTCGTGTCATCCCGACCGGGCACGCAGACCCGGGACGTCGGCCGGAACCAAAACACGTCAACCCGGAACCAAAACACGTCAACCCGGAACCCCGTGGAAACAAATTATCCAGTCCCCGTAAGAAAGAAAAAAACAACGCGCATTTAACACTCGGATTCGATTAATGTTATATCGTAATTAGTGAAAAAAAAAACGTTTCCGTTCGTTAACTCGTTATACTCTCACATTTTTTTTACGATTGTTATACGCAAGGCAAAGGTTTAAATAATTATTATTTAAGAGTTTGACAACCGGAAGTCAGTGGTGGTACGGACACATTCGACGCTGCGCGAAACTTCCGCCTCTGACCGGAACTTGCGACCACGTGGAGAGAGTTGTGGTTGGGGAGCGGTGGCGCAACGGTTAGCGCACTGTGTGTGTGTGGGGGGAGTGGTGATGCAGTGGTTAGCGCACTGTGTGTGTGTGGGAGCGGTGGCGCAGTGGTTAGCTAACTGTGTGTGTGGGGAGCGGTGGTGCAGTGTTTGGGTGTGGGGGGAGCGGTGGCGCAGTGGTTAGCGCACTCTGTGTGTGGGGAGCGGTGGCGCAGTGGCTAGCGCACTGCGTGTGTGTGGGAGCGGTGGCGCAGTGGTTAGCGCACTGTGTGTGTGGGGAGCGGTGGAGCAGTGGCTAGCTAACTGGTTGGGGAGCGGTGGCGCAGTGGTTAGCGCACTGTGTGTGTGGGGAGCGGTGGTGCAGTGGTTAGCTAACTGGTTGGGGAGCTGTGGCGCAGTGGTTAGCGCACTGTGTGTGTGGGGGGAGCGGTGGTGCAGTGGTTAGCGCACTGTGTGTGTGTGGGGAGCGGTGGCGCAGCGGTTAGCGCATTGTGGGGAGTGGAGAGCGGAGGTGCAGTGGTTAGCGCACTGTGTGTGTGTAGGGAGCGGTGGCGCAGTGGTTAGCTAACTGTGTGTGTGTGGGGAGCGGTGGTGCAGTGATTAGTTAACTGTGTATGTGTGGGGAGCGGTGGCGCAGTGGTTAGCGCACTGTGTGTGTGTGGGGAGCGGTGGCGCAGTGGTTAGCGCACTGTGTGTGTGTGGGAGCGGTGGCGCAGTGGTTAGCTAACTGTGTGTGGGGAGCGGTGGTGCAGTGTTTGGGTGTGGGGGGAGCGGTGGCGCAGTGGTTAGCGCACTGTGTGTGGGGAGCGGTGGCGCAGTGGTTAGCGCACTGCGTGTGTGTTGGAGCGGTGGCGCAGTGGTTAGCGCACTGTGTGTGGGGAGCGGTGGCGCAGTGGTTAGCTGTGTGTGTGGGGGAGCGGTGGTGCAGTGGTTAGCGCACTGTGTGCTAGGGAGCGGTGGTGCAGTGTATAGCGCACTGTGTTGGGGAGCGGTGGTGCAGTGGTTAGCGCACTGTGTGTGCGGAGCGGTGGCGCAGTGGTTAGCGCACTGTGTGTGTGGGGAGCGGTGGCGCAGTGGTTAGCGCACTGTGTGTGTGGGGAGCAGTGGCGCAGTGGTTAGCTAACTGTGTGTGGGGGGAGCGGTGGTGCAGTGGTTAGCGCACTGTGTGTTGGGGAGCAGTGGTGCAGTGGATAGCGCACTGTGTTGGGGAGCGGTGGTGCAGTGGTTAGCTAATTGTGTGTGTGTGGGGAGCGGTGGCGCAGTGGTTAGCGCACTATGTGTGTGGGGAGTGGTGGCGCAGTGGTTAGCGCACTGTGTGTGAGTGGGGAGTGTTGGTGCAGTGGTTAGCGCACTGTGTTGGGGAGCGGTGGTGCAGTGGTTAGCGCACGGTGTGAGTGGGGAGCGGTGGCGCAGTGGTTATCGCACTGTGTGTGTGGGGAGTGGTGGTGCAGTGGTTAGCGCAACGGAATCGCTTACACCTTGCACGTCTTTGCAACTGGTCTGCCCAACTCGATTATCGCTGTCACGTTTACGCAACGGGTTGCTGCTTCACAGGCGAGAGACACTCAAGCGATCTGGTTGCGGCAACTGGTTGCACGGGTGTTGACTCAACTTAAAAGTGCATCACGCGAGACGATGCATTCAGTGCACGGCGTGGTTTTCCGCTCTTGCCATGACGTGTCCCGGTCGTCTGTACGCTAGGTAGCAATCCCTTACATGTCAATTCAGGCTTTGACGCCGTGGGGAGCACCCAAAGGGCAGTGGAGAACACGAATCAGCTGTACTGTACTCGACTATGCTCCCCGTCGTCAACATCCCGCCACTGACCAGCGTGGTGAAGTATGGTCAAACAACCCGCACGGTCTGGAGAGGACATTCTGCTGGGCCCGGATAGGACGTGGTGCTTCGTAAAACATCGTCACTAGGGAGACAAAGGCGGCCGGGCGATACGGGGAAATATTGATTTGAAGTTTTCGTGACTGTAGGAATCCATACTCTTTGGTTCTTTGGGTAAAGTCACAAATTAGCCTGTTATATTTGGTCAAACATTTAATTAACTAGCCCCTTTCAGTTTTTCAGTTTCATTTATTTGGTATATTTCTGTGAGCCATTCGGCTCTTGAATCTGGTGCAACCGCAACAAATAAAAAACATGAACAAGAAAACATCTTAAAGTGACTATGGGACTTTGTGCAAACAGAAAATCTAGGAAAAGACAGCAAAATATTCCACAAAAAGCACCTTACACCAACGCTGTGTGCAAAAATCCCAGTGGGATGCAAGTCAAACAACAACCACAAGACAACTTAGATTAAGGCCATCAGTCTAACTCCGTACTACAACAAACAAACATGGCCAAACCAAAAAAACTTTTCAAAATCACCAAAATAAAGCCAAAAAAGCAATGTAACAGTGATCATAGGAACTGTGACCGAATTTTCACAATAAACGACAAACAAAATGTACCACCAAACCCTGCACCCCTAATGTGATGGCTGGAACTGCTTCTCTTTGGCGAGGCGTGTGATGTTAGCTGGTATTGATCATGGGTGGAAAAACCCCGATTTTTTTTCCAGCGGAAGGCATCGGGTTTTTCTTTAATACAATTAAACCCGATTTCTGGGAATTAAAACCTGGTTTAATGAATACGAAACTCTGATCCAATGCTTAGGCTGCTTCCTCGTCGGTGCTGCTATCGTACTCGGGGGGGGCCGTCGGGCACAGGGTAGTCGTAGAATGCGGCGGGCAGGTTGGTCTTGATGAACACGAGCTTCTCCACAATCGTGGGGGCCAGTGAGTTCCTTAGCTTGGAATGGATGAAGCCCATCGTTGAGAAGTTTGGCGAAGTGCGGTTCTGCAATTAGAACCAATTAAACCGGATTTCTCCCAATCTCAGATCGGGTTAAAGACAAACCCGATTGTAAAAAAACCCGACTGTGCCACCCTTGGTATTGATGATGTTGCTGCTACTCGCAATTGCTTTTCCAGGTTTGCTCCGAGATTTATTGAATTTCGAGTCCCGCCTGCGGTTG
Source organism: Lethenteron reissneri (assembly GCF_015708825.2). Taxonomy (NCBI): domain Eukaryota; kingdom Metazoa; phylum Chordata; class Hyperoartia; order Petromyzontiformes; family Petromyzontidae; genus Lethenteron; species Lethenteron reissneri. The sequence goes on from NC_083783.1 coordinate 4,791,612, forward strand.
CCTTGGCAGGGCCAGAAACCAAATGATTTCGCGGGGCCTCATTCGGCCCGCGGGCCGGACGTGCCCCACCACTGCATGACCTCGTGACACGGCAGCTCTCTCGCCTACTTTAGCAGTTTTTTTTCTTGCTGTAGTCGTCCCACCTGATGACGATTGCTTGTGTTGCGATCGATTACACTGGTAAACACACTTTTTAAATCCTTTATATTAAGTTCGCTTGCTTGCTTACGACCGTGCAAATCTTTCGGTCGTTTTTTAACCCACTTCCCGTGATCCAATCGAGCTGACATTTTCCACACAGACTCGTTGTGCGTGACAATTAATGTTCGTGAAATTTTTTTTCCAAAATGTTGCACTTATTAGGACAAAAATATTATATTTAATTACCAATTGCTTAATGGTGCAATGCAATCATCTGACTTATAGGTGGCAGCCATCTCAAGCCAGATGACGAGAGGACTCTAGCCGCCACGCATATAAAGGATTTATAGTGAAAAACTTTGTTTTTACGGGTTATACTTGTTCTGGCATAAGGTATTCCAACGGTTTTAAGGTAATTTCGGGGTGCTGATTCCAAATCTGGCATCAGTTTTTGTCTATCACGTCAGGTTTTTGAGATCTCAAATATTGCATTTTCAATAAAAACTGCATAAGAAAAATATTAAATAAATGTGGATATCTACATAAAATGATATTATAAACACACTATCCTAAAAATACAGCACCATATTTGAACACTAAAGCAGTCACTGACTCGCAACAACTTGCAATCATAAGTGACAGAGTTAATTTCGGGTAAAATCAATGAAAATGGGGCATGCCGATAGCATAAAATGAGATATGATAGAGCAAATCTGAGATCAGATTTGGAATCAGCACCCTGAAATTTGTCTAAAACAGCTGCAAAAGTCCAGGCCAGAATTTTTTTTTTGACCAGTGTTATTTTTTACACGCTACGTGACTTTACCGAAAGAACCAAAGAGTATACGGGGGAATTGTTGTTGTCTTTTAGTGGCGATGGTGATGATGATGATGCTGATGATGCTGATGATGTATCCACACGCAATAAACCACAGCCAAACCACACCGCAAGGATTGTTGTGTCAGCTGCGTTCGCCAACTTCGCGCCTTCCTCGGTCTCACGGGCTGGCTGGCGTCTCCTCCTCCACCTCCTCCACCCTTCCGTTGATGGACCCGGGGCGGTTCAACTTGTCGCGCCTTCAGACGTTCGCGACCGCCTTGTTTACATTTCTGGAGCAGTTGCGTCGCGCGCGCGCGCGTGAGAAAGAAGACGGCGCCAGCTCAACGAAAACTGCTCAACTATTTTATTTTTATTTTACTAGGTAAGGAAGCGCCACCACCCCACCCCACCGCCCCCTACCTGCTGAGCTTTGCTGTTCTATTTCTCAGAAGCGACATGGCCATTGATGAGCCCGGACCAAGTGTGGGCTTTTACAACGTGGGAAATTCTAGATTTGAAGCTTTCGTGACTGCAAGGATTCATATTCTTGGGTTTTTTCGGTAAAGTCACGTAGGTAAAAAAATTTAATTAATAAAAGTAAAATAAAATAAAAATCACGACGTTTCGGAGGCAACACAAGCGTCCGTCTTCATTTACTTGATACAGCAATCGTGCTGTGACGGTTCCACCTGAAGACGGAAGCTTGTGTTGCCTCCGAAACGTGATTTTTTATTTTATTTCTATTTAACTTTTATTCATTTACATTTTTTACCTACGTGATTTCACCGAAAAAACCCAAGAATAGAAAAATGTGGGAAATTCTAGCGGCCAAAAAAAACTCTGAACGCGTGACGTTCATCCTCGACGTGGAGTGGAAAAACCGGAGGAGCCCGGAGAAAAATCCACGCGACCACGGGGAGAGAGACACGCAAACTCCCAAAAACACAGCAGGTCCAAGCCACGACCGCCGGTATACCAGGAGAGGTAGTTAACATCTCGCCACCGCGGCATCCCAGCTGTGGTTATTGAGTCACAAAGACAAAGATGCCCCCCCCCCGTATAGCCTTGAGAGACTGTCGGGGCAAGTGCTGTTAGCGATGACCTATTAAGGTCGACACGGACACACGAAGGAGTGGTTGGCCAGGAGCTACGCACCCATTGGCACCAAGCCAGGACGCATATCTGCCCACCCCAAGCATGCCCATATGGAAAAGTTACGAATTTAAGGCTGAGTCGACCTAGGGTAGGCCCAGGACCAGTTCAGATATCATTAGTCACGGATATCAGCCGTGGACTGGAATCTAACTCTGGTGGCCAAAGGTTATAACTCGAGAACTGTCGCATGATAAGGCGGCGATGCACAAACAACAGCTCGTGATCTGAAGAGGGGCCCACTGCTTCTCGTGTTTTACGTGCAATCTTTAGATGCAATTATACTGGTAGGAGCCACCTGGTTCCACCAGCCCACAGGGGATTATTGTTCCGTCCGTCCGTCGTGCATCCAAAAATGGGAGGGGTCGGGCTGCGTGGAGAGGGCTGGGTGGGGGGTGGGGCTGGGTGGGGAGGGGCTGGTCACTCCGTGGTGCCCTTATAAAACTCAACGTTTAACCTACTCACGCCGGCTTGTGCCCGCCCTCAAAAGTCGGGCATATTTGCGGAATACACCACGCCGCCGTTGACCCTGGCCATTGACCGAGCAACCCAACGTTCCTACCAGCTCCCTCCGAATGTGTTTTATTGGCGATTGTGTTGAGATGTTTATTTATTTATTTTTAAGAGCTGCGTAACCCCAGCGTCACCGCCAGATGGCGACAACTTCCAGGCCAACGTGGAGCCAGGCACGTGGCCAGGTTTCCCCATTCACGGAAAGGCAAAGACCCCCCCCCCCCCCACGTGATGCCTTGGACAGACTGTCGGGGCGAGTGTTGTTTGCGAGCACCTATTAAGACCAGCGGCACGGCACGCGACCAAGTGGGTAGCCAGCACCAAGCCCTTTCCGCCTTTGTCTTCCCATGGCTGATGATTACACACCGCGCAATGTACCCGTTTTAAGGCTGAGTCGACCTAGGGGTAAGGGGTGGGGGGGGAGGTCCAGGACCGGTACAAATATTTACCAGCCCTGTTTGTTAATCCACTGCTGGATGATGGCATTTCTCCCCCCACGCCGTGTGGGTTCATTTGACCATACTTCACCACGCTGGTCAGTGCGGTTTGATGAAGTCGGGGAGCCGAGACGTAGAGCGCAAAAACAAATGTTTCTGCTCGCAAGTACAGACCCCCGCAGCAGCAGCAGCTGCAGCCTATAGCACCCTGTTTCTTGCATGCGCTCTCCGGGCTGAAGCCTGCTTAGTTTTGGAGATTCGACGAGTTAGGGCGCGTCCCAGGTGATCAGGTCACGAGTTACATTTTCTCTCTCGTCACCTTCATCCCCAATTTTTTCTCTGTCTCTCTGTGCCCAATCACGTTTTGCGGTCTGAACGATTTGGGGAAAGTATCAAATTGCAGATATTGCGATTGTGATTTGATTTGCGATTAAATTATTTTAAGTCAAGCTTCAGTTCAATATTCACTGTGTAATAGATTTAAAACATGTGATGGAGCATTACCACATGACACCATCAACATATGAACTGCTCTATATATTCTAATGCAAGGATGAGAACTTGAAAGATATAATTTGCTTCCAACATGTATTTATTAAAATGTTTTAATGGAAATAGAACAGTCACACATAGAACATTTCTTAAGTTAAAAATATAAAGTTATAATAATAAAAAATAAAACAATTCCAATAAGAAAGTAATAGGACTTTTCAAATTGCAAAAAATGCGCAGCCTTTGCGTTTTGCTAATCACAATGTTTCAAATTGCGATTTCGATTTGAAATCGATTAATCGTTCAGCTCCTAGTCCTTTTCCCTCCTTGTACCCCTCCAATTGGAATCAACATCCCCTGTACATTGAGCAGCACTGCCCATAGACTCAACACTGCCCATAGACTCAGCACTGCCCATAGACTCAACACTGCCCATAGACTCAACACTGCCCATAGTCTCAGCACTGCCCATAGACTCAACACTGCCCATAGACTCAGCACTGCCCATAGACTCAACACTGCCCATAGACTCAACACTGCCCATAGGCTCAACACTGCCCATAGACTCAACACTGCCCATAGGCTCAACACTGCCCATAGACTCAACACTGCCCATAGACTCAACACTGCCCATAGACTCAACACTGCCCATAGACTCAACACTGCCCATAGACTCAGCACTGCCCATAGACTCACACTGCCCATAGACTCAGCACTGCCCATAGACTCAGCACTGCCCATAGACTCAACACTACCCATAGACTCAGCACTGCACCATAGACTCAACACTGCCCATAGACTCAGCACTGCCCATAGACTCAACACTGCCCATAGACTCAACACTGCCCATAGACTCAGCACTGCCCATAGACTCAACACTGCCCATAGACTCAGCACTGCCCATAGACTCAACACTGCCCATAGACTCAGCACTGCCCATAGACTCAACACTGCCCATAGACTCAGCACTGCCCATAGACTCAACACTACCCATAGACTCAGCACTGCCCATAGACTCAACACTGCCCATAGACTCAGCACTGCCCATAGACTCAAGCACTAGCCCATAGACTCAGCACTGCCATAGACTCAACCTGCCCATAGACTCAGCACTGCCCATAGACTCAAGCACTACCATAGACTCAGCACTGCACCATAGACTCAACACTGCCATAGACTCAGCACTGCCCATAAACTCAGCACTGCCCCATAGACTCAAGCACTGCCCATTAGACTCAACACTGCCCATAGACTCAACACTGCCCATAGACTCAGCACTAGCCCATAGACTCAACACTGCCCATAGACTCAGCACTGCCATAGACTCAAGCACTGCCCATAGAACTCAACACTGCCCATAGAACTCAACATTGCCCATAGACTCAACACTGCACATAGACTCAACACTGCCCATTAGACTCAACACTGCCCATAAACTCAGCACTGCACATACACTCAGCACTGCCCTTAGACTCAACACTGCCCATAGACTCAGCACTGCCCATAGACTCAGCACTGCCCATAGACTCAACACTGCCCATAGACTCAGCACTGCCCATAGACTCAGCACTGCCCATAGACTCAACACTGCCCATAGACTCAACACTGCCCATAGATTCAACACTGCCCATAAACTCAGCACTGCCCATACACTCAGCACTGCCCTTAGACTCAACACTGCCCATAGACTCAGCACTGCCCATAGACTCAGCACTGCCCATAGACTCAACACTGCCCATAGACTCAGCACTGCCCATAGACTCAGCACTGCCCATAGACTCACACTGCCCATAGACTCAACACTGCCCATAGACTCAACACTGCCCATGGACTCAACACTGCCCATAGACTCAGCACTGCCCATAAGCTCAACACTGCCCATAGACTGAACACTGCCCATAGACTCAGCACTGCCCATAGACTCAGCACTGCCCATAGACTCAGCACTGCCCATAGACTCAGCACTGCCCATAGACTCAACACTGCCCATAGACTCAGCACTGCCCATAGACTCAGCATTGCCCATAGACTCAGCACTGCACCATAGACTCAGCAATGCCCATAGACTCAACACTGCCCATAGACTCAGCACTGCCCATAGACTCAGCACTGCCCATAGACGTAGCTGGGTTACGCTACGAAACCAACTACTCGAGTTCGATTCCCACACGCGGCCAACACCAGTGACGAGTATTTACACGCGCCTCCCCTAGGGCGACTCAGCCTCAACTTACTGCCTGGTGCGGTGTGTAAACATCGCCACGAGGGAGACAAAGGCGGCCGGGTGTGGTGTTGGGCGACCCACCCCTTCGTGTGCCGTGCCGGCCTTCGCAGGTGCTCGCTAACAGCACTTGCCCCAAAAAGTATGTTGAGGCTATACGGGGCGTCTTTGTGGTGGTGGTAATGGTGGTGACTCATGCTGTGTTCATTTACGCGCTGGAATGACAACAGCCCCTGAATATTTTCCGAAAGCCGCGACTAAACCTGCTCGCAGCTAATGGAGGCACGTGTGTACAAAACATCGAGCGGGGGCTCTGGCGTGCGCGTCGGGGGGGTGAGAGGTGGGGGGAGCGGTGGCGCAGTGGTTAGCGCACTGCTCATGTACGAACCCTGCCCACGGCTAACATAGCACCGGCCGACCATCACGTCGATGCTGGAGAGACAGGCAGCAGGGGCTTGGTGCCAACCACTCCACCCCACCACGCTGCGCACCGTATCGGCCTTCATAGGTGAACGCCACCGGCGCTTGCCCCAACAGTCTGTTAAATGCGATCGGGCACCTTTGCCTGATGACGAAAGATGAGATGAGAATCGTGGCGAGGCCCAGGACCGGTTCAGATAATTGCCACTGGTATTGGCCGTGAGCGGGAATAGAACTCGGGTCGCCGGGTTCGTCGAGCAGTGCGCTAATCACTGCGCCACCGCTCCCCACAATACAGCGCGTGGCACGAGCGCAGGTGAGTTTCAGGACCTGTCTTCTCTCATACTAAATTCTTCCTGTCCTCGTTCCGTCACCACCACATTCGCCGTGCTCCGTTGTCGTCTCTCTCTCTCTCTCAGTGTGCGCGCACAGAGGAATGTCCCTCGTGTGAGATCTCTCTCGCTAAGCCGACCCGGGGCTTTTGCGGGAACGTTTTTTTAGCAGGGAGCAGCAACTTTTGTTGTGCAGGTGTTGACAGAGACGCTCGCTCGCTCTGCTCTATGCTGCTCTGCTGCTCCTCCACGCAGGGGGAGCAGAGCGCGGCGATTCCTCGGGTCGTGATGATGGGGCGGGGGGCTGCGCAGATTTCTACCGTCACGTCTGCGCGCGCGCGTAGTAAAAGTCTTCGCTAATGGGGAGCGGTCGCGTAGCTGTTAGCGCGCTGCGCCACGAACTCGGCGACCCGAATTCGATTCCCGCTCACGGCCAATACCAGTGACGATTATCTGAACCGGTTCTGGACCTCCCCTAGGTCGACTTAGCCTCAAATGAGTATCTGGTGCGATGTATCGACAATGGAAAGATAAAAGCGGCCGGGCGTGATGTTGACCAGCCAAGATCCCCCGTTTAGCCTTTAAGAGACTGTTGGGGAAAGTGCTATGATGGTCAGTGCAGCAAACGAGGTGGTGGGTCGCCAGCACCACACCCGGGCACCTTTGTCTCCTCGGTGTCGATGTTTACACACCGTACCAGGTACTCAGTTGAGGCTGAGTCCACCTAGGGGAGGCCCAGGACCGGTTCAGATAATCGTCACTGGTATTGGCCGTGAGCGGGAATCAAACTTCGGATCGCCGGGTTCGTGGCGCAGTGCGCCTACCACCGCGCCACCGCTCCCTACGTCCAGGGCTGACATGCACCGACACACGCGCGGATATATATAAAACACTGTCGCATGAGGAGCGGTGGCGCAGTGGTCAGCGCACTGCGTTTTCAAACCTTACGGGACCAGCAAGTCCTTTTGACACGCTTTTATTTAACTCACTCTGTCTGTTGTCGTCGTTGTTGTATCCTCAAATCTTGGAACTCAACTTTAACCCACTTCCCAATGCGGTATCGACTGCAAACTTGGTATACTTATCTCACACTGATGACAATACTATATTCTATCATCAAAAATAAAAAAACATGTATTTTTAAACATTATTTTTGAAATGTTATGTTTCGGCTTGGGTCTAATTGTCCACGCTAAACTGACGTTGGCTGTAAATCACCACGGCTCCTTACGTTATGGCAAGCTTCGGGGCCACTTACTGGAGTCGTGGAGTTATACCATTACTAGTACGGTACATTTCATTAAAGCTTGTTTAAAAAAAAAATTCATATGACTTTTTTTTCAGAAGAATCTCCCGGGCACGGTGGAGCGAAACGTCGGACATTGCGCGATAACAAACCGCGGAAACGCAACTAAGAGCTTAACCACCGGACAATTCCCCCCCCCCCTCCCTCCAACCCCATCCCCTCCTGCCTCCTGTCCTTCAATTCCTTCCCCTTGGCCACTTCCCGTGCAGCGCGGCCATCGTGCTCCCACCGCCATCGTCTGCCGCCATGCTTTGATAGACGCGGCGAGTAATGGCCTACACATGTTCCTCTGGTGGCCGTGTGCCACCCGTCCCATCGTGAGCCGGCAATCCCCCCCCCCCCCCCCCCCACCTACTGGCTAAGTCTATACTTCGATTTAAAGCTTTCGTGACTGCAGGGATTCATCTTCTTGGTTCTTTCGGTAAAGTCACGTAGAATGGAAATAATAAATATAAAAAACATAATAAAATGATAAAAAAATATTATTCTACGTGACTTTACCGAAAGAACCAAGAATATCAGATTATACTCTTAGGCTTTTTCGGTAAAGTCACGTAGGTAAAAGAAATAATAAAATAAAATGAATAAAAGTAATAATAGAAATAAAATAATAAATCACGACGTTTCGGAGGCAACACAAGTCTCCGTCATCAGGTGGGACCGTCACAGCTAAAATCATTTTTATTTTGGTTACCTACGTGACTTTACCGAAAAAGCCTAAGAGTATGAATCCTTGCAGTCACGAAAGCTTCAAATCTAGAATTAAGTCAGCTGAGCTCCACGCTCCGTAACGGTCACGAACGATGTCGCCCCCCCCCCCCCCCCGAGTCGAAAGGCCGCCCCCCCTCCCGCGTTCCCAAGATTCATCCACTCCGTGCAGCTCCATCCGATGCGATCGCTCCACGTGTCTCTCTCGGGCTGCCGTGTTCCTTCCTTTGCCTGCGGTTCCATCCATAGGCTCTACCGCCTGCCATCGTCCTGACGTGCCCTTTGCCCAGGCTACGATGCCCTCTGATTTAGTGTTTGTTTGGAGTTTTGCGCGTTTCTCTCTAACTCTCTCTGCCTCTCTCTGATTCTCCCCGTGGTCGCGTGGATTTTTCTCCAGGGTCCTCCCAATTCTCCCCTCCCTCCCCCTCCTCCTCCACATTTAGAATCAAAGTCACGCGTTCGCTGGGGCGTACGGCCGCTCTACATTTCCACACGATGACGAAGCCACTCCGGTTGAGCTATCCATTTGTGGCCAGGTCGCTTCTCAAAACGTCGGTTTTACCCTGGTAAAAAATAACTATTGATGAGTTTAGTCTTTAGTGTACATTATCATCAACTGCTGACTCAGTGCAAGGCCCACGCGCGCTCATCTCTTTGCTCCGGTGCGCACTTTTCAATGTCTGTTTCAATCTCGTTTTCAATGTCCCGTGTTTCCGAGACTCGCACTTGGTCATCTCAGCTGGCAGGGCCCCTCGTGAGTCAGGTGACCTTAGACGGCCACTGGGCCAGGGCCGTCGGCAGTGGCGGCAGTCACCGCGGATACGTCGAGATCCATAGAGTCACATAGAGACTCATAGAGTTACATAGAGATCCATAGTCACATAGAGATCCATAGAGTCACATAGAGACTCATAGAGTTACATAGAGATCCATAGAGTCACATAGAGACTCATAGAGTTACATAGAGATCCATAGAGTCACATAGAGACTCATAGAGTTACATAGAGATCCACAGAGTTATATCGAGATCCATAGAGTGACATAGATATCCTTAGAGTCACATAGAGACTCAGAGTTACATAGAGACTCGTAGAGTTACATAGAGACTAATAGCGTTACACAGAGACTCATAGAGATGTATATACATTAATAGAGCTACATCGAGACTCGGACGATTGGAGGTGGTGAGTACCCAGCGAGCCAAGTGGCTTTCTTCTCACGGACGACCCAAAGTGACCTCGCAGAACGGCAGAGTGCAAACTCAACGAAATAAAAAAAATCAACAAAAATCAACAACAAATTACACCTAAAATGTATGTGTCCACTGCTACGTTCAAAGGAGGCATCAACGCGCACAGATCGAGAACTTTGTTTTATTTTCGGCGTGGAGGCACCCCCCTGCCTCCCTCCCCCCCACGTGCATTGCTTTGATTTTCATTGAACGCTCCGTGCAGCACCAGAAGGACACACACAAACTCTTCCAGAATTTTCTTTAGAAATAAAAGAAAAAACCCCACCACCGCTACCCCTTAAACTTCCCTCCGCTCAGATGAAAAAAATAAAATTTCTTGTTTTTTGGCTGCCCCGAAGGTGGGGGTGGGGGGTGGGGGGGCAGCAGCAGAGCTATGAAGGGGGTTGAAAGGTTAAACTTTTGACAGCATCGCAACGACGTGCAGGTTGACGGGAGCCTTGGAGAGGGTGCAGGGGTGGATGAGAAAGGGGGTGGAGGGGGGAGTGGAGGTGGGGGGGGGAAGGAGGCATGAGTGAGGTCATCTCTAGGGTTCCCCGAGTTTGATGTCTGAAGGTGAAGAATGCACGCACTGAAGTCCCACGACTCGCACACATGGGCGGGGGATCCAATCCTGGATTTTACGGTGATCCGTGCCTGCATTTTAAAGTGAGCCATGCCTGGATTTTGCAATGATCGATTCCGGGATTTTAAAGTGATCCGTCCCTGGATTTTGCAATGATCGATTCCGGGATTTTAAAGTGATCCGTCCCTGGATTTTGCAATGATCCGGTCCGGGATTTTAAAGTTTTCCGTGCCTGGATTTTGCAATGATCCATTCCGGGATTTTAAAGTGTTCCGTGCCTGGATTTTGCAATGATCCATTCCGGGATTTTAAAGTGATCCGTCCTTGGATTTTGCAATGATCCATTCCGGGATTTTAAAGTGTTCCGTGCCTGGATTTTGCAATGATCCATTCCGGGATTTTAAAGTGATCCGTCCCTGGATTTTGCAATGATCCATTCCGGGATTTTAAAGTGTTCCGTGCCTGCATCTTGTGGTGATACCTCCCTATATTTTACAATGATCCATTCCTGAAATCGACAGTAATCCGTCCCTGGATTTTGAAGTGATACGTGCCTGGATTTTATGGTGATTGATCCTGGATTTTACAATGATCCGCTCCTGGACTTTACAATGACCGGTTCCTGACTTTTAACTACTAATATCCCTGCGTTTTTTGAGATTTCGTTCCATTTTTTTTCCTGCGCGTGTGTGCGTGCGTGTGTGCGTGTGTATGCATCCATCCCCGTTCCTGATCAATGAGTCATCGCGGTGGACACGAATACATGCTCCTGGCCCTTTCATCTCACAAACCCAAGAGCTGCCTTGACCCACGCGCAATGATTCCACTCGTTCGTGTACGAAATCTGAACCGACTCAACCTCAAGTCAGTACCTGGTGTGGTGCCAAAACATCGCTACTCGGGAGACAAAAGCGGCCGGGAGCGATGCTGGCCACCCACTTCCCTCGCAAGTGCTCGCTAACAGCACTTGCCACAAAAGTCTGTAGAGGCTATATGGGGGGGGGGGGGGTCTTTGTCTTTGTGCGTAGGGGCGGGCACACACATACACACACACGTGCGCCCGGCCGTGCATTGCGTGTCTGTACCATGACGTCACGCAGGTGTGTTCGCTGCGTGAGCCACCGGCGGTATTTGGAGGTGAGCTTAGGTGAGCGGGGGCGGTGGTTGTGGTTGTTGTGGTGGTTGTGATGGTGGTGGGGGTTAGAGAAGGGGGAGATTTACGAGGTGAGGTGGGGGGCGACGGGCGGGACGGAGGGAGGGGGGCTGGAGTGATATATTTGTAACTTCTTATTTGTAACTTTATATTTGTAACTTTATATTTGTAACTTCTTATTTGTAACTTTATATTTGTAACTAAGCACGATACCGCATAACATCTTTACCGTCTCGATTTAAAGCTTTCGTGACTGCAGGGATTCATCTTCTTGGTTCTTTCGGTAAAGTCACGTAGAAGGGAAATATTATTATGTTTTATTTTTATTATTTTATTATTTCCCTTCTACGTGACTTTACCGAAAGAACCAAGAAGATCTTTACCGTCGCATGACGCGCGCGAGTGGATGTATGTTGAACTTATTTCGCACCGTACGTAGACGACCGTGGTAGTCGGTGTTGCGGGCGATGGACAACAAACTGAGCACACAACCCATTTCTAAAGGAACCACTTTTCAAATCGAGTCTCACATCGCATTGGGTCCTTCCTGCTGAAATAAATACAACCTCGACAAAAGGCAACCCACCGATCTATCTAACTCATCCGTTTGTGAACAACTTCTCACACTCGTTCTTGGAGCCTGCCTTAAGATGCGTGTGTGCGTGCGTGCAAATGAGCTTCATAGCTCATCGGATTTCTCCAGCGTAAATACACATTCAGATTCTGGCAGATGGGGAGGGGAGAACATGGAACTTTCCTTGCCAGTATCAAAGTGTAACAATAGGTTTGACCTCGATTTAAAGCTTTCGTGACTGCAGGGATTCATCTTCTTGGTTCTTTCGGTAAAGTCACGTAGAAGGGAAGTAATAAAATAATAAAAATAAAACATAATAAAATAATTCTCACGACGTTTCCATTCTTCACCTGAGGACGGCTGCTTGCGTTGTAGCCGAAACGTCGTGATAATTATTTTATAATTATTATTTTATTATTTTATTATTTCCCTTCTACGTGACTTTACCGAAAGAACCAAGAAGAATAGGTTTGACACTTTATGGAAATAAAAAGACAACGCATTTACAGGGATGCTTCAAAACACATTTGTTTTGAACACTTCTGAGTATTTGCGACGACACCACGAGAAATGCGCCGCCTCCGAGCTCTGGAGACCACCTGGAGAAGATTCCAGGCCACGCTTTGACAACGACGGCGGACAAGTGGAGAGACGCTTTGACTTTCTAAAGCCATTAACATTACATTTGTTATCATGTTCCAGTGATTTATCCGTGCTTTTCCCATTAAAAACGATGGTCCCATTTAAGTGTTAACATTTTACTGGTAGGAACCTCCTGGTTACACCAGCCCACAGGGGATTATTGTGTCCGTCCGTCCGTCGTGTAGGGAGGGGCTGGGTGGGGAGGGAAGGGCTGGGTGGGGAGGGGTGGGTGGGGAGGGGCTGGGTGGGAAGGGTGGGGCTGGGAGGGGCTGGGTGGGGAGGGGCTAGGGTGGGGAGGGGCTGGGTGGGGAGGGTAAAGAGGGGCTGGGTGGGGAGGGTAGGGAGGGGCTGGGTGGGGAGGGTAGGGCTGGGTGAGGGGTGGGAGGGGTGGGGTTGGGTGGGGAGGGGCTGGTCACTCCGTGGTGCCCTTCTAAAACTCAACGTTTAACCTACTCACGCCGGCTTGTGCCCACCCTCACAGTCGGCCATATTTGCGGAACACACCACGCCGCCGTTGATCCTGGCCATTGACCGAGTAACCCAACGTTCCTACCAGCTCCCTCCGCAGGAATGTGTTTTCAAGCGCCCTGTATTACCAAAGCATGTTTTTGTTTGCATGTTCAACACAACGAGTGCGTGTGGTTAATGCGGACATGATTCCTTGCAAAAGGGTTCTGTTTGGTGTTGTAACATCTTAACGCAACTCGTGTTATATTGCCAGCAAGGGGAACACACCTATTGTTATTTAAACGGGGGATCTTTGTTGCCGAAGTGGGGAGCGGCTGAGCCCGGCCATCCGAGTTCGATTCCCGATCGCGGCCAACGTCTGTGACGATTGTTATCTGAACCTGAATCTTTAATTAGACTGGAGGAGGAATCCGATGAGCGATGAAGCTCTTTTGTTTCACAAACTTCCAGTAGGAGTGCAACGTATAGGAAAGCGAAGCATCAGAGTGTTCATATTCTTGGTTCTTTCGGTAAAGTCACGTAGAAGGGAAATAATAAAATAATAAATAATAAACCATAATCAGATAAAATTCTCACGACGTTTCGGCCACAACGCAAGCAGCCGTCCTCAGGTGAAGAGCGGGTCTGTCGGAAAGACAGCGTCCTAATGAACACTGCTAAGTTTGGCAGCCCTGCTCTTCACCTGAGGACGGCTGCTTGCGTTGTGGCCGAAACGTCGTGAAAATAATTTTATTATGTTTTATTTTTAATTATATTATTATTTCCCTTCTACGTGACTTTACCGAAAGAACCAAGAATATGAATCCATTCAGTCACGAAAGCTTTAAATCGAAAAGAAAAATCAGTGTTACTATTACACACATACAGGCAGTATCAGTGTGTTCAACAGCTGTGTGTGTTACTACTCCACACACAGGCAGTGTCAGTGTGTTCATCAGCTGTGTGTGTTACTACTACACACACACAGGCAGTGTCAGTGTGTTCATCAGCTGCGTGTGTTACTACTCCACACACAGGCAGTGTCAGTGTGTTCATCAGCTGTGTGTGTTACTACTACACACACACAGGCAGTGTCAGTGTGTTCATCAGCTGCGTGTGTTACTACTCCACACACAGGCAGTGTCAGTGTGTTCATCAGCTGTGTGTTACTACTACACACACACAGGCAGTATCAGTGTGTTCATCAGCTGCGTGTGTTACTACTACACACACAGGCAGTGTCAGTGTGTTCATCAGCTGTGTGTGTTACTACTCCACACACAGGCAGTGCCAGTGTGTTCATCAGCTGCGTGTGTTACTACTACACACACACAGGCAGTATCAGTGTGTTCAACAGCTGTGTGTGAGTGATACTACTACACACACAGGCAGTATCAGTGTGTTCATCAGCTGCGTGTGTTACTACTACTACACACACAGGCAGTGTCAGTGTGTTCATCACATACAGCCGGTTTCGGAATGTTCATGAGCAGAGGCGGTGGATATTGGAACTTTGCAAGGGAGGGGGTAGCGGTCTAAACATTTAAAGGTTTTCTAAATAGGGCCCTACTTTTAGCATGGTGGGGGGGGGGGGGGGATCTGCCCCCCCTCCCGCTGGTCTTCTTGGGAATGCGTGGAGCGAGCGGTGGCGCAGCGGTTAGCGCATCGTGCCACAAAGGGAGAGAAGCGATAAATTAACCTGCGGTGTTCATCGTGAGTTCGAGTTCTTGCCAGGGCTGTCACCAGCGGCGAGTGATCAACACGAACCGGTCCATATCACCCTTCCCCACACATTCACGAACTTCACATGAGTACCTGCCCAGTGTGGTGAAGTATGGTCAAACAACCCCCAATCTCGTGATAATTGGTTTTTTACCCTTTTATATGGCAACAAAACTGACACCTTTTTTTTACAAGGAGTCATGTTTGCATTGAACACAATACCTGCAGTCATAATGCAAACAAAAAACATAACTCTGATAATGTATGCACTGTCCTTGAAGTTGATTGGTCCACACCCGAGACAGCTTTCCTTAGAGCCTAGTCTCACATGGTGTTGGACCAAATGACGCCAAAAGGCGCACAACTCAAAGACAATGCACCGTCAGAGTATGAGAGCTCGGGGTAAGCATTTACACCATTGGAACCTCATTTGCCAGTAGCAAAATATGATAATTGGTTTTTTACCCTTCTATCTGGCAACAAAACTGACACATTTTTTTAATGTTTTGCCAAGCCATATCTGGTCGCGATTCGATTCAAGATTTTTTTTTCCAATATGTGCAGTATTTATTATTTTTTCTTTTTCTTATCGCGATGTTTTTGTTATCAATTAACATCGCTTCATCAATCCAATGCTCGACGAAAGCCTCCGTACACCACGTCGGTCATCCGGGTTCTTTGTGTGTGCGTTAAACTTCTTTCGCACCGTGCCTAGCCGACCTTGCCAATCGGAGGTGGCGGGTTCTGTGTGGTCCATACTTCACCACGCTGGTCCGTTTAGCTTGTCGCGATAAGGTTGTGGGGCGCAGTACCGATTGAGATATTGTTCGGATCTTACTCGCCACTGACAATAGCCGTGACCGTGGACTCGAAATCGGAGCTCAGCGCGGCTCATACCGCGGTGTGCTAACCACTGCGCCACCGCTCCAACACCACAACACGCACGGTATCCCAGCTACACTGGGAGGGCGATGATTATATTCTTAGGTTTTTTCGGTAAAGTCACGTAGCTAAAAAAATTTAATTACTTGATACAGCTATCGTGCTGTGACGGTTCCACCTGAAGACGGAAGCTTGTGTTGCCTCCGAAACGTCGTGATTTTTATTTTATTTTACTTTTATTTATTTTAATTTTAATTTTTTACCTACGTGACTTTACCGAAAAAACCTAAGATTAAGAATCCTTGCAGTCACGAAATCTTCAAATCTAGGGCGATGATTGCTCTTTCTCTCTCTCTCTCTTCTTGTCTTTCTTTCTCTCTCTAAGAAGACAAGTGTTTCATATTTACAGAGAAATGCCACGAATTTTGTTGAAGCAGCAGCAGCAAAAAAAAAAAATACGCCAGGTTCCTATGCAGCGACTGTCAGAGCCCATTAGATGAGTCAAAAATGTGGTCTTAGGTTCAAAATAAATAAATAAAAGTGCTACGACGCTTATTATGTATTATTATTATTAGATGGAGAGAATTACAATGGAAATCAGCAGAGGCTCGGCAAAGAAAATAAACTCCGAAGCAAGCGAAGGATTGGAGGAGGTTGTTAGGAATGGAGAGAGCGGTAACGCTCGAGAAGGCGACTGCCATCAGACCATCACGAGGTCATGGAGTGGGGAGACACGGTGGAGCGCACTCCATCACCTCCTCCTCTTCCTCCATCACCTCCTCCTCCTCCACCTCCTCCTCCATCTCCTCTTCCTGCTACATCACCTCCTCCTCCTCTTCCTCCTCCTCTTCCTCCTCCACCTCCTCCTCCTCCACCTCCTCCTCCATCACCTTCTCCTCCTCCATCTCCTCCTCCATCTCCTCCTCCTCCACCTCCTCCTCATCCTGCTACATCACCTCCTCCTCCTCTTCCTCCTCCTCTTCCTCCTCCACCTCCTCCTCCTCCACCGCCTCCTCCATCACCTTTTCCTCCTCCATCTCCTCCTCCATCTCCTCCTCCTCCACCTCCTCCTCCTCCTGCTACATCACCTCCTCCTCCTGCTCCTTCACCTCCTCCTCCATCGCCTCCTCCTCCATCTCTTCCTCCCTCCTCCTCCTGCTACATCACCTCCTCTGCCTCCTCCTCCACCACCTCATCCTCCTCCATCACCTCCTCCTCCATCTCCTCCTCCTCCTGCTACATCACCTCCTCCTCCACCACCTCCTCCTCCTCCATCACCTCCTACATCACCTCCTCCTCCTTCATCTCCTCCTCCACCACCTCCTCCTCCTTCATCTCCTCCTCCACCACCTCCTCCTCCTCCTCTTCCTCCTCCACCACCTCCTCCTCCTCCACCTCCTCCTTCTCCATCACATCCTCATCCATCGCCTCCTCCTCCATCTCTTCCTCCCTCCTCCTCCTCCTCTTCCACCACCCCTCCTCCATCACCACCACTATCATCACCACCATACGCCCCCCCCCCTTCATTCCTCCGCTCCCCCCCAGCCAACCTCAGCTCCTAGCCAGTCGAGTCACGTGGTTGGCATGGATCCTGCTGCAACGAATTAAATAACGAAATGGGGGGCAGGGGATAGGAGAGCACGGGGGAGGGGGGGGGGGATGGCGCCCTGTCTATTGCACCCCCCAAACCCGACCGTATTTGCATCCCTACGTCTGTAACCCAGCGACCCGCGGGTCCCGGTGCAGTTGCACCGCCTGCGCGCTCGATAGCGACACGCGGTCTGCTCGGAGTCACGATCTCGCCCTCGCCTCTTCCTGCTCTGAGTGTCGCGTCCGTGTTGCCGCGCTCGCAATGGGGAGACCAGCAGGGAGATCCGCGGAAGTTGCTACCGCAGATCTACTTCCGAGATCCCCTCGCTGTCACCTCTCGTCGGCGTTGGGGGGCAGCGCTTTCTCGCGCACCCTGCGACTACGGAGAGAGATGTTCTTTGCATGGCCCGTCGAAAGTGGCATTGAGTTAGAGGTCTCAGAGGTGGAACGTGTTGTTTGCGGCTATTGCATTGGTTGTGTGTGTATGTCTGTGTGTGTGTCTGTGAAAGATCTGGGCAAAGTCCCATCGGTGAGCTCCTCCGGCAGGCAAGGCTGCGTTGGCTGGGTCATGTAGCCCGCATGCCCAGCCACCGCATGCCTAAACAGCTTTTGTTCGGCCGGATCGAGGGGGCTGGGCGGGCGTGGCGCTGGCTGAAGAGGAGATGGAGTGATGTGGTACAGGAGGACGTGGAGCTGAGTGGACTTGGCGATGACTGGTACCAGCGGTGTCAAGATCGGCCTCAGTGGAGGAGGCTCGTGAAGGACGCTACTGGGCAGTTGGAGGCAGTCGCCCTCCAACAACAACGGAGGGCGGAGGAGCGACGCTCACAACAACGAGCGGAGCGCCGGGTGGCTAAAGCACAGCAAGTTGGTACAGTAGGGGGCACAGGTGGTGCATCAGCCAGTCATCTCGGTCATCTCGGTCAGTCGACCCGTGGCACCTGCTGGGTCTGCCCCGTGACCTCCTGCCAGCGGGCGTTCGACACTTCACGTGGCCTCAAGGTGCACATGGCCTGGCACAAGCGTCGTGGTGACGTCACCGCCACTTAGTGGCGAATGGCGGTTGTTGTTGTTGTGTCTCTGTGTTGGTGTGTGTCTCTGTGTGTGTGTGTCTCTGTATGTGTGTGTCTCTGTGTGTGTGTCTCTGTGTGTGTGTCTCTGTGTTGGTGTGTGTCTCTGTATGTGTGTGTCTCTGTGTGTGTGGGGAGCGGTAGTATAGCGGTTAGCGCGCTGCTCTCCGAACCTGGGGACCCGGGTTCGATTCCCGCTGACGGCCAACACAAGTGACGATTATCCGTACCGGTCCAGGGCCTCCCCTAGGTCGACCCAGCCTCAAATGAGTACCTGGTGCGGTGTGCTGGCCACCCACGCCCTCGTGTGCCGTGCCGGCCTTCATAGATGCTGCTCGCTAACAGCACTTGCCCCTACAGCCTGTGAAGGCTACACGGGGGATCTTTTTTTGTATTGTCTCTTTGCTGTCGTTGGTGGCCGGCCAGAGACGTGGCGGGTGACATGGGGCTCAGGTGGCAGCGCGCTCGCCGATGCCACCCGCCACTGATGTTAGCCGTGAGCGGCGATCAAAGCCTCTGGCCGCCTGGTTCGTAGCGCCGCGCGCTAACCACTGCGCCACCACTCCGCCCCATGCAACCACAGATATTTAAACAAAAAACACCCCACGCCATCATAATAACCTTTAAGCGTATATTTATGGCCACGTGTCCGAGTGCCTATAATTAACGCAAAGTCTCTACCCCCCCTCCCCACACAGCCCCCACCCCACACCCCCTACGCCCCCACGCCCCCCCCCCACAGCCCCCACCCCACGCCCCCCCCCACGCCCCCCCCTCCCGCCCCTCCGCACGACCTCGGGGAATTTGTAACGCGCAGCTGCCATGAAGCACCAGGGAGGACCCCCCCCCCTTCACCCCCCCCTCCACCCCATCACAACTCTGCCACAAAGACAAAGCTTCCCCGTGTAGCCTGCGCAGGACGTTCGGTGGGGGGTGGGGGGCAAAATGCGGCGAGCGAGTGGTCCTTCTTCAGGTAGGGACGGTCTAGGATCAGATGTGGCGCTCGCCACTGATGTTGGCCGTGAGCGGGATTCGAACTCGGCGCGATGCGCTAACCACTGCGCCACCGCTCCCAAACACCCTCGACGCACCTTAACCTCTCATCCACCCGCCCCTCCTCCCCTTTCCCGCCACCACAAAGACAAAGATCCCCCGTATAGCCTTTACAGACTGTAGGGGCAAGTGCTGTTAGCGAGCACAAGGGGGTGGGTCGCCAGCACCACGCCCGGCCCGCCTTTGTCTCCCTCGTGGCGATGTTTACTACACACACACCAGGTTACTCATTTGAGGCTGAGTCGACCTAGGGGAGTCCCAGAACCATTCAGACAATCGTCACCGGTGTTGCCCGTGAGCGAGAATCCAACGCGAGTCTCGCAGCGTGCCAACCGCTGCCCCACCACTCCCACACCCCCCCTCCCCCTCCATCCATCACCCTCCACACAACCCCCACTGCCTCCTATCCTGCACAGTTCACACACCCCCCCCACCCCCGTCGGCTCCCAGTGACCTTCTCGAGAGCGAGGCGCGCTCGGCGGGGTCACGCGTTGAGCAGGTGCCAACCGCGACACGGGCCGGCGGAATTAGTGACAGCACCGCCACATCGCTGCCGCTGCTGCTGCCGCTGCTGATGATGATGCTGATGCCCCCCTCCTCCTCCTCCTGCTGATGCCCCCCCCCCCTCCTCCTCCTACTCCTTCACGTCCCCCACCCCCATGCCCCCCCTCCCCTCTCCTCCTACCGCCGCATGGCAGAACGCACCGAGAGCATTTCACCAACTCGCGTGGTCACCATTGGGGGAGATGTCGTTCCTTCGCCTGGAGATGCTGGCCCCCTTCGCCTGGTGCGCGCGCAGGAGCCGACCGGGTTCGATGGCTGACCCTGGCCGATGCCTCTTGTTGTTGTTGTGTGTTTGGAGTTCGCGTGTTCTCTCGCTCACGCGGTGGGGGTCCCAGCGTTGAGTGTCCTCTGGGTTCCGGTTTTTGCCCTCCTCCTCCTGCACATTTCGACTCAACTCGCGTTTAAGATGCCCTCGTGGCGAAATGTTAACGGCCTCGCCTGGTGTACAGGAGGGTCGTGGGTTCGATCCAGACCCTGACGCCTGCTGCTGTATATTTGGAGTTTTTCCCTCCACATGTGGAATCAACAACTACACGTTTAGAGTATTTGGTGGCTATACATTTCCACATGATAAGCCACTTCGTTGATCTATCATTTGTAGCTTTTGAAAAAATATGTATATCTCAGTGTGCCGAACTTGGTTAAAACATATTTTAATATCTTGATGATGCTACAAATTCCCACGTGTGTTCAGGATGAACTATCGTCGCCGTTGAAAAGGAGGTGACATCCCTGTGGGTTTCACCTGGTGAATAACATCGATTTAAAGCTATCGTGACTGCAGGGATTCATCTTCTTGGTTCTTTCGGTAAAGTCACGTAGAATGGAAATAATAAAATAATAAAAATAATAACATAATAAATAATTCTCACGACGTTTCGGCCACAACGCAAGCAGCCGTCCTCAGGTGGAGAACAGGTCTGTCGAGAAGAAAGAGTCTGCCTCTTCCTCTGCCTTCTCGACAGACCTGTTCTCCACCTGATAACGGCTGCTTGCGTTGTGGCCGAAACGTCGTGAGAATTATTTTATTATGTTTAATTTTTTATTATTTTATTATTTCCATTCTACGTGACTTTACCGAAAGAACCAAGAAGATGAATAACATCGCTTTACTGTTTAACTCGGACGCGATCATTGATTGATTCCAACTTTCTCACGCTCGCCACTCTCGCAGAGCGAAGAGGGCGATTCGGATGCGCGAGGGGGCACTGCAGACAAGTGGGAAGGCCGACGCCAATTCCCACCTCCAAGCTCTGCGGTCCTCTATTAACTTCCGCCCGGCTCGTAGCGCAGCGCTCCAACCACGGCGCCACCGCTCCCCGCTACACACACAACAAAGACAAAGAGCCGCCCCCCTCCCATATAGCCTTAACAGACTGTAGGGGCAAGTGCTGTTAGCGAGCAGCACCTCTGAAGGCCGGCACGGCACACGAGGGGGTGGGTGGCGATGTTTACACACCGCATCAGGTACTCATTTGAGGCTGAGTCCACCTAGCGGAGGCCCAGGACCGGTTCAGATAATCGTCACTGGTGTAGGCCGTGAGCGGGAATCGAACTTGGGGTCGGCGGTGTTGCTACCGCTCCCCATCACACGCACAAAGGCAAAGACAAAGATCTCCCGTATAGCCTTAACATACTGTAGGGGCAAGTGCTGTTAGTGAGCACCTATGAAGGCCGGAACGGTACACAAGGGGGTGGGTCGCAAGCACCACGTCCGACCGCCTTTGTCTCCCCAGTGGCAATGTTTACACACCGCACCAGGTACTCATTTGAGGCTGAGTCGACCTAGAGGAGGCCCGAGCACGATTCAGATAATCGTCACTGGTGTTGGCCGTGAGCGGGAATCAAATCCGTGTCGCCGGGTTCATAGCGCAGCGCGCTAACCACTACACTACCGCTCCCCACGCAGACACACATACAGAAACACACACACACGCGGACACTCAATGGCATACCATCTGAGGCATGAGTCGTTATAGGTGTACGTACACGTGTGTAAGCACACCCGTGTGTGTGCCCGCGATTAGCGTAGTGCACTCCACTCGTTCGCTCGCTCCCTCGCTCTCTGCTGCACCTCCACGCAGGGGAGCAGAGCGGGCTCACGATTCCTCGGGTGCTGATGGATGTGGCGGGTGGCTGCCGCGGATTTCTACTTTGACGCGTGCGTGCGGAGTAAGCTGTAAACTAGTGCCGAGCGGTGGTGCAGCGGTAAGCGCAGCGCGCTACGAACCCGGCGACCCGAGTCCCGTTCACGGCCAACACCTGTGACGATTATCTGAACTGTTCCTGAAGCTCCCCTAGGTCGACTCAGCCTCAAATGAGTACCTGGCGCGGTGTGTAAAACATCGGTCAGGCGTGGTGCTTCATACGTGCAGGCCATCATAGACGAATATATGAACCGGTCCTGAGCCTTCTCCTAGGTAGCCTCAGCCTTTAAAAAAAATCTAGTATCAGGTGCGGTATAAAACATAAAAAAATCAGCAACGGGGAGACAAAGGCGGTCGGGCCTCAACCGCCCCCCCCCTTGTGTGCACCACGTGATGGCACCTTCACGTATGCTGCTGGCTTGCAGCACTTGCCCCAGCGGCCCGTTGAGGCTATGCGCTGGGGGTCGTTTTGTCTTTGTGCACGCGGCGTTCCATTTTCGCCCTCGTGTCGTATTTTTACCGCTGACCTCATCCCGCGCCACTTGCGACGTCGCCATCTCAGACGGGAACAACTTCCTTTCCTGTCTCCACGCGCCTGTGCGTGCCTGTGTGCGCGCGTGTACGTGTGTGCGTGCGTGGGCTAAATATGCACCACGTGTGTATGTACGTGCGTGGGCTAAATTCGCACCACGTGTGTACGTGCGTGCGAGGGCTAAATACGCACCACGTGTGTGTACGTGCGTGGGCTAAATTCGCACCACGTGTGTGTACGTGCGTGCGTGGGCTAAATACGCACCACGTGTGTGTACGTGCGTGCGTGGGCTAAATTCGCACCACGTGTGTAAGTGCGTGCGTGGGCTAAATACGCACCACGTGTGTACGTGCGTGGGCTAAATACGCACCACGTGTGTACGTGCGTGGGCTAAATACGCACCACGTGTGTACGTGCGTGCGTGGGCTAAATACGCACCACGTGTGTACGTGCGTGGGCTAAATACGCACCACGTGTGTACGTGCGTGCGTGGGCTAAATTCGCACCACGTGTGTACGTGCGTGGGCTATATTCGCACCACGTGTGTACGTACGTGCGTGGGCTAAATACGCACCACGTGTGTATGTGCGTGCGTGGGCTAAATACGCACCACGTGTGTACGTGCGCGGGGCTAAATGCGTACCGCGTGCATAAATCTTACGTCACGTTGTGATCTCATTCGTTCGTGGCAGCACAACAGCAGCGGCAGCAGCGGCAGCAGCAGCAACAGCAGCAGGAGCAGCAGCAGCAGCAGGCAGCAGCAGGCAGCAGCAGCAGGAGCAGCAGCAGGCAGCAGCAGCAGCAGCAGGAGCGGCACAACCGCGTGCTTTGCACATGACCTCACGTAGCCTCAGTCAGTCTCGGCCGAGCCCTCTGACTCGCATTGCATCAATCCCTCGCATTCAGCAACAATGGATTAATGAGCCTGGTTGTTGTTGTTGGTGGTGGTGGTGGTTGTTGGTGGTGGCTGTGCGGCGGGGCCGCTATTTATATTGACCAAGTCGGCCTAACGTCGTTGTGTTGTCACGCGTGCGTTGTCACGCGTGACAACACACGCGTGCGTTGTCACGCGTGCGTTGTCACGCGTGACAACACACGCGTGCGTTGTCACGCGTGCGTTGTTACCTATTTATTCACCAGCTCACCTTCTCACAATGCCATGGGTCACGCCATCCCATGCCTCTGCCCTCTACCACTGACCCTTGACCTCTACTCCTGCCCCCCCGCCTCCCCCAGGGCCCTGCTTAGGGCCGCAATGGGACGTCATACTCCCAACTCCCCCCTCGTATAAAGCACCATTCGGCCAACGTCACTTAAACCGACGCCTTTTTTTGTCAACGTGTAAATCTTTGACGATTTCAAACTTGACTTTTCTCAGACTGAACTTTCACTTGGCTCCACTCACACCCGTGACATTTCTCTAAGTGCAACGTCCGGTGATAGCCAGGCCAAGACTGCCTATGGGTTCAGTGTTAATGTCCGAGACTCAGAGCCAGACTAAGGCCACCTTGGGGTTTGGTGTTAATGTCCAAGACTCACAGAGCCAGGCTAAGGCTGCCTTTGGGTTCAGTGTTAATGTCCGAGACTCACAGAGCCAGGCTAAGGCTGCCTGGGGGTTCAGTGTTAATGTCCCCGACTCACAGAGCCAGACTAAGACCGTCTTGTGGTTCAATGTTAATCTCCGAGACTCACAGAGCCAGACTAAGGCCACCTTGGGGTTTGGTGTTAATGTCCAAGACTCACAGAGCCAGGCTAAGGCTGTCTGGGGGTTCGGTGTTAATGTCCGAGACTCACAGAGCCAGACTAAGTCCGTCTGGGGGTTCAGTGTTAATGTCCGAGCCGGGGAAGGAGGCAGCCTCCCGCGAGGCCTCACAATGCAAACAGCAGCGGCGCGGCTGAGCGCGAGAGGAATCCGTGAGGAATCCGTGATTAATCCGTGAGTGCGGTGCGGGCCGAGTGAACGTTGCCCGCAGAGTTTACAGCCGTCCGGGCGCGGATTTCCCCTCCTCACTGCCGACCCCCAAAGCCCCACGCCTCTGCGGTGCTAATCTGTAAAAAGCAGTGAGTTGGTGCGTGAGCGGGTGAGTAGGCGTGTGGGTGGGTGAGTAGTTGTGTGGGTGGGGGAGTGAGTGGGTGAGTAGGCGTGTAGGTGGGTGAGTAGTTGTGTGGGTGGGGGAGTGAGTGGGTGAGTAGGCGTGTGGGTGGGTGAGTAGTTGTTGTGGGTGAGGGAGTGAGTGGGTGAGTAGGCGTGTGGGTGGGTGAGTAGTTGTTGTGGGTGAGGGAGTGAGTGGGTGAGTAGGCGTGTGGGTGGGTGAGTAGTTGAGTGGGTGGGGGAGTGAGTGGGTGAGTAGGCGTGTGGGTGGGTGAGTAGTTGTGTGGGTGGGGGAGTGAGCAGGTGAGTAGGCGTGTGGGTGGGTGAGTAGTTGTGTGGGTGGGGGAGTGAGTGGGTGAGTAGGCATGTGGGTGGGTGAGTAGTTGTGTGGGTGGGGGAGTGAGTGGGTGAGTAGGCGTGTGGGTGGGTGAGTAGTTGTGTGGGTGGGGGAGTGAGTGGGTGAGTAGGCGTGTGGGTGGGTGAGTAGTTGTGTGGGTGAGGGAGGGAGTGGGTGAGTAGGCGTGTGGGTGGGTGAGTAGTTGAGTGGGTGGGGGAGTGAGTGGGTGAGTAGTTGTGTGGGTGGGGGGGTGAGTGGGTGAGTAGGCATGTGGGTAGGTGAGTAGTTGTGTGGGTGGGGGAGTGAGTGGGTGAGTAGGCGTGTGGGTGGGTGAGTAGTTGTGTGGGTGAGGGAGTGAGTGGGTGAGTAGGCGTGTGGGTGGGTGTGTAGTTGAGTGGGTGGGGGAGTGAGTGGGTGAGTAGGCGTGTGGGTGGGTGAGTAGTTGTGTAGGTGGGGGAGTGAGTGGGTGAGTAGGCGTGTGGGTGGGTGAGTAGTTGTGTAGGTGGGGGGGTGAGTGGGTGAGTAGGCGTGTGGGTGGGTGAGTAGTTGTGTGGGTGGGGGAGTGAGTGGGTGAGTAGGCGTGTGGGTGCGTGAGTAGTTGTGTGGGTGGGGGAGTGAGTGGGTGAGTAGGCATGTGGGTGGGTGAGTAGTTGTGTGGGTGGGGGAGTGAGTGGGTGAGTAGGCGTGTGGGTGGGTGAGTAGTTGTGTGGGTGGGGAAGTGAGTGGGTGAGTAGTTGTGTGGGTGGGGGAGTGAGTGGGTGAGCAGGTGTCTGAACGGGTGAGTAGGCGTGTGGGTGGGTGAGTAGTTGTGTGGGTGGGGAATGAGTGGGTGAGTAGGCGTGTGGGTGGGTGAGTAGTTGTGTGGGTGGGGTAGTGAGTGGGTGAGTAGTTGTGTGGGTGGGGGAGTGAGTGGATGAGCAGGTGTCTGAACGGGTGAGTAGGCGTGTGGGTGGGTGAGTAGTTGTGTGAGTGAGTGGGGGAATGAGTGGGTGAGTAGGCGTGTGGGTGGGTGAGTAGTTGTGTGGGTGGCAGAGTGAGTGGGTGAGTAGTTGTGTGGGTGGGGGAGTGAGTGGGTGAGCAGGTGTCTGAACGGGTGAGTAGACGTGTGGGTGGGTGAGTAGTTGTGTGGGTGGGGGAATGAGTGGGTGAGTAGGCGTGTGGGTGGGTGAGTAGTTGTGTGGGTGGGGGAGTGAGTGGGTGAGTAGTTGTGTGGGTGGGGGAGTGAGTGGGTGAGCAGGTGTCTGAACGGGTGAGTAGGCGTGTGGGTGGGTGAGTAGTTGTGTGAGTGAGTGGGGGAATGAGTGGGTGAATAGGCGTGTGGGTGGGTGAGTAGTTGTGTGGGTGGGGGAGTGAGTGGGTGAGTAGTTGTGTGGGTGGGGGAGGGAGTGGGTGAGCAGGTGTCTGAACGGATGAGTAGGCGTGTGGGTGGGTGAGTAGTTGTGTGAGTGAGTGGGGGAATGAGTGGGTGAGTAGGCGTGTGGGTGGGTGAGTAGTTGTGTGAGTGGGGGAATGAGTGGGTGAGTAGGCGTGTGGGTGGGTGAGTAGTTGTGTGGGTGGCGGAGTGAGTGGGTGAGCAGGTGTCTGAACGGGTGAGTAAGCGTGTGGGTGGGTGAGTAGTTGTGTGAGTGAGTGGGGGAATGAGTGGGTGAGTAGTTGTGTGGGTGGGGGAGTGAGTGGGTGAGTAGGCGTGTGGGTGGGTGAGTAGTTGTGTGGGTGGGGGAGTGAGTAGGTGAGTAGGTATCTGAACGGGTGAGTAGTTGTGTGGGAGTGAGCGGGTGAGTCGTTGTGTGAGTAGGTGTGGGCGTGTGTGAGTGGGTGTGTGAGTAGATTCAGATGTTTGTGAGTGGGTGAGTGTGAGTGGGTGAGTGAGTGAGTGTGTGAGTGGGTGAGTGTAGGAGTAGGTGAGTGAGCGTGTGGGTGAGTGTGATTGGGTTAGTGTGTGAATAGGTGAGTGGGTGAGTGAGTGTGTGAGTGAGTGAGTGGGTGAGTGTGTGAGTGGGTGAGTGAGTGTGGTTGAGTGAGTGGATGAGTGAGTGAGTGTGTGAATGAGTGAGTGTGTGAGTGGGTGAGTGAGTGTGTGAGTGAGTGAGTGGGTGAGTGTGGATGGGTGTGTGAGTGAGTGAGTGGGTGAGTGTGGATGGGTGTGTGAGTGTGTGAGTTAGTGAGTGTGTGAGTGAGTGTGTGAGTGAGTGAGTGGGTGAGTGTGGATGGGTGTGTGAGTGTGTGAGTTAGTGAGTGTGTGAGTGAGTGTGGGAGTGAGTGTGTGAGTGGGTGAGTGTGGGCGAGTGTGTGAGTTGGTGAGTGAGTGTGTGAGTGGGTGAGTGAGTTAGTGGGTGAGTGTGTGAGTTGGTGAGTGAGTGAGTGGGTGAGTGAGTGTGGGTGAGTTGGTGAGTGAGTGTGAGTGAGTGTGTGAGTAGGTGACTGAGTGTGTGAGTGGGTGAGTGTGTGAATGGGTGAGTGAGTGAGTGGGTGAGTGTGTGAGTTGGTGAGTGAGTGAGTGGGTGAGTGAGTGTGGGTGAGTGGGTGAGTGAGTGTGAGTGTGTGAGTGGGTGACTGAGTGGGTGAGTGTGTGAATGGGTGAATGAGTGTGTGAGTGGGTGAGTGTGTGAATGGGTGAGTGAGTGTGTGAGTGGGTGAGTGTGTGAGTGGGTGTGTGAGTGAGTGAGTGGGTGAGTGAGTGAGTGAATGAGCGAGTGGGTGAGTGTATGAATGTGTAAGTCGGTCATAGACAAAAAAAATCACGACCGGGGAGACAAAGGTGGTCGGACGTGGTGTCAGCCACCGCCTGTTGCGCCGTTGCCCGCATTCATCGGTGTATCCTCGCTCTAACAGCACTTGCCCCAACAGCCTGTTGAAATGCTATAGGAGGGATCTTTGTTTTCGTAAGTGGGTGTGTGAATGGGTGGGTAAGTGAGCCTGAGTAGGTGGAGTGAACGAGTGTTGGATTGCCTGCGGCGGAAACACACACACGCACGTGCTCTCTCACACACGCTCTCACACAAGACAAAGATCCCCCGTATAGCCTTAACCAGACTCTTGGGGCAAGTGCTGATCGCGAGCACCTATGAAACACACACACGCACGCACGTGCTCTCTCACACACGCTCTCACACAAGACAAAGATCCCCCGTATAGCCTTAACCAGACTCTTGGGGCAAGTGCTGATCGCGAGCACCTATGAAACACACACACGCACGCACGTGCTCTCTCACACACGCTCTCACACAAGACAAAGATCCCCCGTATAGCCTTAACCAGACTCTTGGGGCAAGTGCTGATCGCGGAGGCTGGCACAGTACACGAGAGAGAGCGTGAACAGCACCACGCCCGGCCGCCTTTGTCTCCCAAGTGTCGATGTTTACACATGGCGCGGGGTACTCATTTTAGGCTGACTCGACCTAGGGGAGGCCCAGGACCGGTTCAGGTAATGGTCACTGGTGGTGACCATGAGCTGGAATCGAACTCAGGTCGCCGTGTTTACAGCGCAGCGTAGCGCTAACTGGTACACTACCGCTCCCCACACGTACACACACACACACGTACACACACGTACACACACACGTACCCACACCTACACATACACACGTACACACACACGTACCCACACCTACACATACACACGTACACACACACGTACCCACACACGCACATTGGCCCATTTCGCCACGGCACTCACCTATAAACAAACACGGCTTTTGTGGCATTGTGCTGGCCAATAGCCTCCGTAATCTGCACCGCTCAAGCTCTTGTGCAGCAGCTGTTCGCTCGGGGAGGGGAGCAGCAGAAGGGCCAGAGAGGGGAGGGGGTAGGAGAGGGGGGAGGAGAGGGGGGAGGAGAGGGGGAGGGGGGAGGAGAGGGGAGGGGGTAGGAGAGGGGAGGGGGTAGGAGAGGGGGGAGGAGAGGGGGAGGAGAGGGGGGAGGGGAGGAGAGGGGAGGAGGGTAGGAGAGAGGGGAGGGGTAGGAGAGGGGAGGGAGAGGGGAGGGGGTAGGAGAGAGGAGGGGGTAGGAGAGGGGGGAGAGAGGGGAGGGGTAGGAGAGGGGAGGGAGAGGGGAGGGGGTAGGAGAGGGGGGAGGAGAGGGGGGAGGGGTAGGAGAGGGGAGGGGGTAGGAGAGGGGGGAGAGAGGGGAGGGGTAGGAGAGGGGAGGGAGAGGGGAGGGGGGTAGGAGAGGGGGGAGGAGAGGGGGGAGGGGTAGGAGAGGGGAGGGGGTAGGAGAGGGGGGAGAGAGGGGAGGGGTAGGAGAGGGGAGGGAGAGGGGAGGGGGTAGGAGAGGGGGGAGAGAGGGGAGGGGTAGGAGAGGGGGGAGAGAGGGGAGGGGGAGGAGAGGGGGGAGAGAGGGGAGGGGGTAGGAGAGGGGGGAGGAGAGGGGGGAGGAGAGGGGGAGGGGGGAGGAGAGGGGAGGGGGTAGGAGAGGGGAGGGGGTAGGAGAGGGGGGGAGGGGAGGAGAGAGGGGAGGGGGTAGGAGAGGGGGGAGGAGAGGGGGGAGGAGAGGGGGGAGGAGAGAGGGGAGGAGAGGGGGGAGGGGAGGAGAGGGGGGAGGGGTAGGAGAGGGGAGGGGGTAGGAGAGGGGGGGGAGGGTAGGAGAGGGGGGAGGGGGTAGGAGAGGGGGAGGGGAGGGTAGGAGAGGGGGGAGGGGGAAAGAAAGGGGGTTAGGGGGAAGGAGAGGGGGGAGGGGGTAGGAGAGGGGGTAGGAGAGGAGGGGGATGGTAGGAGAGGGGAGTGGGTAGGAGAGGGGGGAGGAGAGGGGGTAGGAGAGGGGGGGAGGGTTAGATCATAATACAGTTTTTGTTTACGTGATCTAACCCAAAAAGCTGTACAGTATTATGAAACTGAGATTTGTAAAAAAAACACAGAAAGAATTGAAAGTGTCACATTTTAGATTTCTTCCGTAGGGAATAATTTAACATTCTGCCCTGATGTCTCTCGAATAAACAGTAACATCATTCCACGATTTTTTTTTGTTATAAAACTCTTTTTTTTTTAAATAGAAGTATTTGCTCATTTATCATACGACAAATTGGCCGCACGGCCTTCTGAGAGGTCCATCTTAGCAGCACGACCCAGGGCCGGTTTCGACAATCAGTGCCTCATCAGCAGAGCGAGTCTTGCCTTAACCTGAATGAACTATCCGATGCTTCTTTTCACGGGCTCTTATATGTGCGTCGGTCGCTGTCTGTATCCGTCCGCACATTACCCACAAGTTCCGTGAATTGGTAAACGGAGGTAAAGGGGCAGCTCTGCAAATGCTTGCTCATGCCACTGCTGGTGGAAAGGCCTTCACTCGAAGTAGTTCTTAAGATGTAATAAAATAATAAAAATAAAACATAATAAAATAATTCTTCACCTGAGGACGGCTGCTTGCATTGTGGCCGAAACGTCGTGAGGACGGCTGCTTGCGTTGTGGCCGAAACGTCGTGAAGGAAAAGGCCTACTCTTCCACGCTGGACAAACGGATTGGAAGTTTGTGTGATCACAAGGTGACCGAGGATGATTGCTCTGCTACTAATACTGCTGCTGCTTCTGACAATGACGGTTATGCTGCTATTGCTGCCGATGAGTGCGTTCACAAGGTTATTATTGGTGATGATTGATTACGTTTCTGATGCTGCTCCCTCTGCTGCTGCTGCTGATGATGGTGACGACTGCATTGCCAGAATGGCAGCGGGAACTTTCAAGTTTCAAGTTAATTTATTAGGTATAGCCCTGTGAGCCATTCGGCTCTTGAATCGGGTGCAACCGCAACAAACAGAAAAAAACATGAACAGGAACACATCTTAAAGTGACTAATAGCAAACAGAAAATCCAAGAAAAGGCAGCAAAATATTGCAGAAAAAGCACCGTACACCAACGCTGTGTGCAAAAATCCCAGTGGGATGCAAGTCAAACAACAACAACAACAACCACAAGACAACTTAGATTAACTTGACACACGTGGTGGAGTGTGCGGGGTGCCTGGCCACCGACCCATCTCTCGTGTGTCCACAGTGCCGGCCTCCTTCACGGGTGCTGCTACTCGCTAACAGCACTTGCCCCAACAGGCTGTTAAGGCTATACGGGGGATCTTTGTCTTTGTGGTGCGTGGAAATGCGGAGGGTGGTGTGGGGTGAAGGGGGGGGGGTTGAGATAGTGGGCGGCAAGGTTCACGGTGGCTAAGAGATGTTAACTACCTCGCCTGGTGTGCAAGAGGTCCTGGGTTCAATCCGACCCTGACACCTGCTGCTGTATATTTGGAGTTTGATTCTCTCTCTCTCATCATCATCACGGTGGCTAGGAGATGTTAACTCCCTCGCCTGGTATGCAAGAGGTCCTGGGTTTAATTCCGACCCTGACGCCTGCTGCTGTATATTTGGAGTTTGCGTCTCTCTCTCTCATCATCATCACGGTGGCTAGGAGATGTTAACTCCCTCGCCTGGTATGCAAGAGGTCCTGGGTTTAATCCCGACACTGACGCATGCTGCTGTATATTTGGAGTTTGCTTGTCTCTCTCTCTCTCTCACCGTGGTGGCGTGGATTTGTCTCCAGGTCCCCCGGGGTTTCTCTCCACATTTAGAATCAACGTCACGCGTCTAAAGTATTTGGCTGCTATAAATCGCCACGTGATAAGCCACTTCGTTGAGCTATCACTTGTGGCCAGGTCGCATCTGAAAAATAACTCAGTGGGCCTTACCTGGTAAAAAAAAATGTATTTAACTCAAGAAAGAATGGATCTTCAAATCAAAGAGAGAGAGAGTGGTGGAGATCCGAGGTGGTCCAACTTCACACGCAGAGATGTTCTGCTGAAATGGCAACGCGGATAGTTTTACCTTCGCCAGGAAAGTAACAAAAAAAAATTCACTCAATCACCCAGTCACTCACTCACTCACCCAGTTACTCACTCACTCACCCAGTCACTCACTCACTCACTCACCCACTCAGTAACTCACTCAGTCACTCACTCAGTTACTCACTCACTCACTCACCCAGTCTCTCACTCACCCAGTCACTCATTCACTCACTCCCGCACTCACTCACTCACTCACCCACTCACTCACCCAGTCACTCACTCACTCAGTCACTCACTCAGTTACTCACTCACTCACTCACCCAGTCACTCACTCACTCAGTCACTCACTCACCCAGTCACTCACTCACTCACTCACCCAGTCACTCACTCACTCAGTCACTCACTCAGTCACTCACTCAGTCACTCACTCACTCAGTCACTAATTCACTCACCCAGTCACTCACTCACTCAGTCACTCACTCACTCACCCAGTCTCTCACTCACCCAGTCACTCACTCACTCACTCACCCACTCACTCACCCACTCACCCACCCAGTCACTCACCCAGTCACTCACTCACCCAGTCACTCACTCACTCACTCACTCACCCAGTCACTCACTCACCCAGTCACTCACTCACCCAGTCAGTCACTCACTCACCCAGTCAGTCACTCACTCACCCAGTCACTCACTCACCCGGTCACTCACTCACTCACTCACCCAGTCACTCACTCACCCAGTCACTCACTCACTCACACAGTCACTCACTCACTCACCCAGTCACTCACTCACCCAGTCACTCACTCACACAGTCACTCACTCACCCAGTCAGTCACTCACTCACCCAGTCACTCATTCGCTCGCCTGCCTTTCCTGCCCTGCGGTCAGTCCCCCGTGCTGCTGCCGGGAAACCCCGAGACGCGCGGCTCGGGGTTTAAGAGGACGGGGAGATTGACCCAAATCTGATCTCAGATTTGCTCTATCACATCTAATTTTTATGCTATCGGCATACCCCATTTTCATTGATTTTACCCGAAATTAACTCTGTCACTTATGATTGCAAGTTGATGCGAGTCAGTGACTGCTTTAGTGTTAAAATATGGTGCTGTATTTTTAGGATAGTGTGTTTATAATATCATTTTATGTAGATATCCACATTTATTTAATATTTTTCTTCTGCAGTTTTTATTGAAAATGCAATATTTTATATCTCAAAAACCTGATGTGATAGACAAAAACTGATGCCAGATTTGGAATCCGCACCCCAAAATAACCTTTGAACCGTTGGAATACCTTATGCCAGAAAAAGTGTGTTGACCAGTAATATCAGAGTGTTGTTTTTTGTTTGCATTTTGACTGCAAGTATTGTGGTTAATGTAAACATGATCCCTTGCAAAATGTTTCAGATTTGTCGCCAGAAAAAAGTGGAAAAAACCCCTATTATTATATTTTGCTACTGGCAAAGGAAACCTTCATGATGTAGATTGTATACGGTAAAGTATCTCTGTATATCAATGTGACCCGGTGCTCTACCTTGATCCGACTCGGCCTAACACGAGCACCCTTACGTGGTGTGCGAACATCAGCACAGGAGAAAGCCGTAGCCGCACCAACCATCTCATAACAACTCCTCCCGCGGCCCACTCTGACTCCTCTACGCTTAACCAGTCTACATAACAAAGGCTCAGTCCCGGCAGTAACCACAGCCGTACCAACCTTAACATAAAAAACTCCTCTCCAGGAACCTACCCTGGCTCCCCCCCCCCTCAACCAGTATATATACAAGGTCGGGTCTCTTGGGATTTCTCTTTACTTGATACAGCAATCGTGCTGTGACTGTTCCATCTGAAGACGGAAGCTTGTGTTGCCTCCGAAACGTCGTGATTTATTATTTTATTTATATTGTTACTTTTATTAATTTTAATTTAATTTTTTACCTACGTGACTTTACCGAAAAAACCCAAGAGTATGAATCCTTGCAGTCACTAAAGCTTCAAATCTAGAATTGGAGAGAGACAAAGGCGGCCCTGGCCTCAATGCCACCCCGTGTTGTACAAATCGCACTGCACGCCTGGTGAAGAGATGCTGCTGTCAGTGTCAGCGTGCTGCTAATCCCCGCTTCGCTGAGCTATCGTTAGTGGCCAGGTCGCTTCTGAAAAAGAAACTTGTCTTATCTGCTAGCATTTTTTAAAGAGTGATTTGTTTACCTTTACCTTACTTTACACTCCTATCGTGCCGTTATAAAAAAAAAATTCTGTGGGTTTCCCACCTGATGATGATTGCTTGTGTTGCGATCGAAACGTCGTGATTAATTTATTTTATTTTATACCTACGTGACTTTACCGAAATAACCAAAGAGTATGGGTCCCTGCAGTCACGAAAACTTCAAATCTATAATTGTTGAAATTTCGATTTAAAGCTTTCGTGACTGCAGGGATTTATCTTCTTGGTTCTTTCGGTAAAGTCACGTAGAATGGAAATAATACAATATAAAAAATAAAACATAATAAAATAAAATAATTCTCACGACGTTTCGGCCACAACGCAAGCAGCCGTCCTCAGGTGAAGAACAGGTCTGTCGAGACGACAGAGTCTGAATGACACACCCCAGGCTTGGAGCGTATATTTAAGCTGGGAGGGAGGAGGAAGAATTTTTTGTTGTAACTTTCTGACCCGCCCCTACTGAACACGTGTGAAAAAGAGCTTCATGGCTCATCGGATTCCTCCTCGCAGTATGCACACAGATTCTGATTCTTCTGGTCGAGCGACTGCTTGAGCAGCGCTTTCTAACACATCAAGGCAACTCGACAGAGACCCACAGACTACTCACGCTGACACCCCGAGCCTCATTTGAAGGATTCTTTCCTGTACTCACACGCAGGGACCGATGGACTCGCCCTTAGAATCAAAAACTCACGCGGTCACCCACGTGCTGGGTTCGATTCCCGAATCGGGCGCATTTGTGTTTGTATGTATATTCTTAGGTTTTTTTCGGTAAAGTCACGTAGGTAAAACATTGAAATTAATAAAAGTAAAATAAAAATAAAATAAAAATCACGACGTTTCGGAGGCAACACAAGCTTCCGTCTTCAGGTGGAACTGTCACAGCACGATAGCTGTATCAAGTGAGAGAAATTCCAAGAAACAGGATTTGTATATATACTGGTTGAGGGTGGGAGGAGCCAAGGTAGACCCTGAATATTATTTTTGTGAGGTTCGGTGCGGCTGAAAGCACGCTGTTAGGAATGAGCCTTTGTTGTGTAAACTTGGTGCGGATGATGTAAAGGTGCGTGTAAAAGGGACTGAGCCTTTTGTTATGTAGAGGTGATGCGGCTGAAATCGCTGCCAGGAAATGAGTCTTTGTTGTGTAGAATGGTTGACTGAGCCTATTGTTTGTGTGTTTCTATGTTTGTGTGTTTGTATGTATTGATTTGAAGCTTTCGTGACTGCTGGAATCCATACTCTTTGGTTCTCTCGGTAAAGTCACGTAGGTAGATAAAATAAAACACGACGTTTCGGGCGCAACACAAGCGTCCATCATCAGGTCGTGATTTATTTTAATTTTATTTTATACCTACGTGACTTTACCGAAAGAATGTATGTTTGTGTGTATATATGTATATTTGTATGTTGGTATATTTGTTTGTATGTTTGTATGTTTGTGTGTTTGTATGTATGTTTGTGTGTTTGTATGTTCGCCCTCCTCTTCTGCCCGGGGGGGTGGGGGGGGTTCATCATTCGGGCTTCCCCAGCCTCCAGCTTTCGCCGACAAAACCCCGTGCTGTGCAATTTGGCATCGGGGAGACAAAGGCGGCCGGGCGTGGCTGTCATTCCACTCCACCCCTTCCTCGGCGCACTCGGCCGCCTTTTAAAAGGCTTCCCGGGTAGGGGAAACATGGTCCCTTTGCCCTGCGAGCCTCGTAAGAGCGCGGGGCGCGTGAGTTTGTTGACATTGGAGCTGATGAATGAATGAACGTCGACAGTCACGAACGCGCCCAGCGCCGCTTGATGATGATGATGATGATTATTATTAAATTGCGTGTTTATTGTGCTTCGGATTAAGCCGTCTGGCACCGTCGTCATCGTCTCCCTCCCCCCACCACCTCGCCGCTCTTCCCCTTTGTTCTGCCGTCCAAATGCAACAATGAGAAGCGCCGGCTACTCTGCGTCTGTGAAGATTCAGCGTTGCCAATAAGGAAGGGGTCGTGGTGGTGGGCGTTTGTTACTGGCCGCTCGGCGTGTTTTTTTTGGGGGGGGAGGCGGGGGTGGGGATTGGCTTTTGCGGCCTGTGTTTAGCAACTTACACGAATCAATGTTACGATTCAAGATTATCTTCTTGGTTCTTTCGGTAAAGTCACGTAGAAGGGAAATAATAAAATAATACAAATGTAAATAAAATATAATAAAATAATTCTCACGACGTTTCGGCCACAACGCAAGCAGCCGTCCTCAGGTGAAGAACAGGTAATTCAGACGCTGTCTTTCCGACAGACCTGTTCTTCACCTGAGGACGGCTGCTTGCGTTGTTGCCGAAACGTCGTGAGAATTGTATTTTATTATGTTTTATTTTTATTATTTTATTATTTCCCTTCTACGTGACTTTACCGAAAGAACCAAGAAGATGAATCCCTGCAGTCACGAAAGCTTTAAATCGAGATTCAAGATTAGTGTATTGTTACGTTAGATCGGTGGTGTAGGTATAATGAACATTTTCAGCAATAACCCTGCACCAATCGAGCCAAGTTATGCACATTTTGAGTTGTTGTTGTTTTCGGACAAAAAAAACCTGTGACGTTGATGAAAATCGATCACGAATGTTTGTTAACCAACTCTATCCGACGTTTCGCTGCAGATTACCTCCAGCATCATCCGTGTGCTTACAGCTGCTCTGCTTTCGAGTGCCGGAGGGTTTTGCTGAGGCTTTTCCTCGCGACCGCATTCGAATACAAATTAACTCGACGCACGCTGCACGCGCCCGATGATTGTTAAACACGTCTCACGCGCCGCGCCACGCAATGCACGCTCCCTGCGTTAATAGAGAGCCCATTCGAGTTAAGATTGAGGTCTCAGTGCGCGCGTGTTCCACGTGGCACGGACAACGCCTCTCTATGGGTTTAGGGGTTCTCTATTGTAAATGTGTCTCTGTGTAAGTTCGCGAGTTCTCTGTGCGAGTCTATGAATTTTTGGGCGAGGCAATAGTTATCTGTGTGCGTGTATAGGTCTCAGCGTAAGTCTACGAAATCGTGGGCAAGTCTGTAGTTCTCCCTGTGAATCTATGCGTCTCAGCGTGAGTCTACGAGTCTCTGAGCGAATCTATAGTTTTGTTCAATAAAGAAAGCGCTGCTAACGGTGAAGCCACAACCAGCGTGTTCCAAATATCTCACGGAATCCACGCGCACGCTGCCACGTGATCATCAGACTTGGGAAAACCCGGGGTGGATTTTACATCCTTCTAAACGTGTTGGATCAGACGTGAGTTACAGAGCCCCAGGGTCTCTATCCTCTGAGTCTGTCTGAAGCCTCGCGCGAGCCCCGAAGCACAGTGCCCAGTGTTTGTTTGTTCATCCCACGCGGGAGTGAGCGTGTGATTGGGGCGAGCGCCTGGGCTAATCGCTTCCACGTTCTGCGCGTACACGTGGCGCGAGCGTGCAGGGGCAATGGAACACGGGGGAGGGAGGGAGGGAGAGAGAGGGCTTCGTTTCGTGGTGATATAATAACTAAAACTCAACTATCACTTTTTTTTCTTTCGATTTAAAGCTTTCGTGACTGCAGGGATTCATCTTCTTGGTTCTTTCGGTAAAGTCACGTAGAATGGAAATAATAAAAGAAAATTATTAATATAATTTTATTATTTAATTATGTTTTATTTTTATTATTTTATTATTTCCCTTCTACGTGACTTTACCGAAAGAACCAAGAAGATCAGCTCTCACTTTTGGGTTTTACCAGGTAAGGCCCACTGATTTCGATTTAAAGCTTTCGTGACTTCAGGGATTCATCTTCTTGGTTCTTTCGGTAATGTCACGTAGAAGGGAAGTAATAAAATAATAAAAATAAAAATAAAACATAATAAAATAATTCTCACCGATAATTATTTTATTATATTCTTAGGTTTTTTCGGTAAAGTCACGTAGGTAAAAACATAAAAAAATAAAATAAAAATAAAAATCACGACGTTTCGGAGGCAACGGAAGCTTGTGTTGCC
This sequence comes from Lethenteron reissneri, assembly GCF_015708825.2. NCBI lineage: Eukaryota > Metazoa > Chordata > Hyperoartia > Petromyzontiformes > Petromyzontidae > Lethenteron > Lethenteron reissneri. The sequence goes on from NC_083783.1 coordinate 4,829,740, forward strand.
TCCGAAACGTCGTGATTTTTATTTTATTTTACTTTTTTATGTTTTTACCTACGTGACTTTACCGAAAAAACCTAAGAATATGAATCATTGCAGTCACGAAAGCTTCAAATCTAGAATTATTTTATTATGTTTATTTTTATTATTTTATTACTTCCCTTCTACGTGACTTTACCGAAAGAACCGAGAAGATGAAGGCCCACTGAACTATGTAGCTCTTTTTCAGAAGCGACCTCTGGCTATCGCAAATGATCGCTCAACGAAGTGGCTTGTCACGTGGGAATTTATAGCAGCCAAATACTCGAAACGCGTTGATGTTGATTCCAAGTGGGGACGGGAAAAAATAAATCCACGCGACCACGGGGAGAACATGCATGCTCCAGATAGTCCGGCATCGTCAGGATCGGGAGATCGAATCCACGACGTCCTGTATACCAGGCGAGGTAGATAACATCTCGCCACCGTGATGTCAACTAAGGATTTGGGAGCCCGATATAGAATCAGCTGTTGTGTAGAATAGTTTTTTGTCTGGGATATTTGTAATCTGTTTATTTGTGGGGGGCTGGGTGCAAGAGGTTTTGTGAAACAATCTGAGCAGATGATACAAACGAGTGCAATCACATTGAGAGCCGTGGAGGACGAACACGTGTGTTACAGGACACACGTTAGAGAACGTGTATCATAGAACACATTACAGAACACACGTTAGAGACCGTGTATCATAGAACACATTACAGAACACACGTTAGAGACCGTACATTACAGAACACATTACAGAACACACGTTAGAGACCGTACATTACAGAACACACGTTTCAGAATGTCAGAATCAGAAATCAGAATCAGAATGGGTTTTATTCGCCATGAAAGTTCGCACAGACAAGGAATTTACTATGGCAGGGAAGGTGCATACATTCAACACGTAGGAAACTTCAAACTTAAATAAGTGGTATACAGTCTAACTATACTAAAGTTACATAGTCTAACTAACACTAAGGGGCTAAAGTATGTAAAATGTTGAATAAGTGTACAATATAAAATGTGAATTAGCCGTAATATACAATCTTAAAATACAAAAATACAAATATGGTAACATGTAAAAATGGCAAGGTGTAATTTTGTAGATTAAATGTTATAGTAAGTGTAGTAAGTGTACATTACAGATCACATTACAGAACACCAGTTATATAACCTGCATCATAGAGCACATTAGAGAACACGGCGAGAAGAATGGATGTTTGTGCAGTACGTTGAACTTCTTTCGCACCCTACCTAGCTAACTGTGTAAATCGGAGGTGCGGGAAGGGAGGGGGATGTTGGTCGAGGGTGGTCGTGGAGTTGCAGCCAAGGAGTGGAACGCTTCCCGAGTGGACTGGATCAGCACGGACGCTGGGTGGAGTATCACGTCGCAGGCTTCGGAGAGGTGGCGTCTGCTTGAGGAGGCCTTCATCCAGCAGTGGATTGACCATGACTGATTGTGCGCTGTACGTTGAACCTCTTTCGCACCGTACGTAGCCAACCGTGCTAATCGGAGTGTGCACAATCAGCAAGATGATGCCTGCGTGTCGTCTTGTGCACGCGAGCACTGCACACACACCACACACATACATCCCACACACCACCCACACACACCACACCAAATACACCACACCACACACACCACACACACACCCCACACACACACACCACACACACCACACCACACACCACACACACTACACACACACACCACACACACCACACGCACACACACCACACACACCACACACACACCACACCACACACCACACACCACACACCAAACCACACACACACACCACACCACATACACCACACACACACCCCACACACACACACACACACCCCACACACCACACACCACACACACAGCACACCACACCCACCACACACACACCACACACACATACACCTCGCACACACACACCACACACACACACACCACACACCACACACACACCACACACACATACCACACAAAACACACCCGCCACACACACCACACACACACGTGACCCCATCGTCATACGAGTCGGCGTTCTGACGTCACTCGGCGGGACGGGTTTCCCAATCATCGGGCGCGCGCGGCTTGTAACCCCACGAAGCGGAATGCGTGACGCGAGTTGGGATTGCGAGTAGTGGGGAGATGATGCGACACGTGTGGGGGGGGGGGGGGGGGAGAGATGAGGAGGGGAGGGGTGTGAGTAGGTGGGTGGACGCTCGTCACTGCCAAGCCACGTGCTCTGCAATGGACATCGCATAGCGCTCGTGACGATGATGCGACAACGAAGGGAACGAACGTCACGTGACGTTGGTGCTGCTGTTAGGGACTCAGCCGGGAGGTACGCGGGGCCACGTGGATTTCAAGGGTTCGTGAATATACTGGTAGGAACCCACTGGTTCCACCAGCCCACAGGGGATTATTGTGTCCGTCCGTCCGTCGTGAAGGGAGGGGCTGGGTGGGGAGGGGCTGGGTGGGGAGGGGAGGGACTGGGTGGGTGGGGAGGGTGGGGAGGAGCTGGGTGGGTGGGGAGGGTGGGGCTGGGTGGGAGGGGTGGGGCTGGGTGGAGAGGGGCTGGTCACCCCGTGGTGCCCTTCTAAAACTCAACGTTTAACCTACTCACGCCGGCTTGTGCCCGCCCTCACAGTCGGGCATATTTGCGGAGTGCACCACGCCGCCGTTGACCCTGGCCATTGACCGAGCAACCCAACGGTTCCTACCAGCTCCCTCCGCAGGAGGAATGTGTTAAAGTAAAGAAATGAAAAAACGTCGCCTGCTCTGGTTCCGTCGTTTCGTTCGTATCTCGGTACGCCTGTCCTGGTCGCAGTGGCGGCAGCGGCGTGTTGAGTCGTGCGCGTGCCTGGGTTTATTTTCCTGCCGCGGGCCCAAAGTTGAAAACACCAAAAAAGGCCGCGGGTGGTAACCGTACTCGAGTTACACACACGGCGGCGATTGGCGGAGGCGTTTAATGCGTCACGGTTACGAGAATGGCACGCGTCGTTGGGTTCTCTGGAGGGGCCGAAGTCGATGTTGACGGCGACTGTGGCAGCAGCGATGCGATTGCTGCTTCCCGAGTGACGGGAAGGAAGATGCTCGTGGGTGCTGGAGCTGCTTTTAACAATTCGATGTCATGGGGGGAGACGTAACGAGCCTCGAGTTTGAATTGGGGGGGGGGGGGGTGATTTTTAAATCCTTTATATTAAGTTCGCTTGCTTGCTTAGGACCGTGCAAATCTTTCGGTCGTTTTTTAACCCACTTCCCGTGATCCAATCGAGCTGACATTTTCCACACAGACTCGTTGTGCGAGACAATTAATGTTCGTGAAAAAAATTCCCAAAATTTTACATTGTTTAGGGAAAACAAATTAAATATTTAATTACCAATTGATTAATACTGGCAGACAATCATCTGACCCATAGGTGGCAGCCATCTCAAGCCAGAGGACGAGAAGACTCTAGCCGCCACGCATATAAAGGATTTTTAGTGAAAAACTTAGTTTTTACGGGTTATACTTATTAAATCCTTTATATTAAGTTCGCTTGCTTGCTTAGGACCGTGTAAATCTTTCGGTCGTTTTTTAACCCACTTCCCGTGATCCAACCGAGCTGACATTTTCACACAGACTCGTTGTGCGTGACAATTAATGTTCGTGAAATTGTTTTTCCATAATTTTACACTTTTTAGGAACAAAAAATTATATTTAATTACCAATTGCTTAATGGTGCAATGCTATCATCTGACCCATAGGTGGCAGCCATCTCAAGCCAGAAGGATTTATAGTGAAAAACTTTGTTTTTACGGGTTATACTTATTTTTTAAACTCATGTTCTGAGCAAGTTAGTTGCGTGACCCGCACACGTGACAACAACAACAACAAAATGGAAACACCCACGGATGAGCAGTGGCTATTCCCCGTTGGGAATATGAATATTTATTTGCATCGGAGGAATCCGATGAGCTATAAAGCTCTCTCTCTCTCTCTCTCCGTCTATTCCCCCTCTGAGTGGAAGTCTGCGTCTAGAAGCGAGGGATTGGTCAGTGATGTCCCTGCTATAAAGGTGGCCGTGGCAAGGATTAATTACTCATTTGAGCAACTCACTTGTCACAGCCCCCGCTGTCTGGGAGATACAAAGGCGGACAAGAGTGGTGCCGCTGGCTGGGGGAGAGTGGGGAAGTAGTGGGTTTGACGGGGGGTGGGGGGGGGGAGCATCGTGACATTATTCAAAGTGACAAATGTCAGAAACTGCAACCCAAAATAAATAAATTAACCCGTAAAAACAAAGTTTTTCACTATAAATCCTTTATATGCGTGGCGGCTAGAGTCCTCTCGTCCTCTGGCTTGAGATGGCTGCCACCTATGGGTCAGATGATTGCCTGCCACCATTAAGCAATTGGTAATTAAATATAATTTATTTTTTCCTAAAAAGTGCAACATTTTGGAAAAATGCTTTCACGAAAATAAATTGTCACGCACAACGAGTCTGTGTGCAAAATGTCAGCTCGATTGGATCACGGGAAGTGGGTTAAAAAACGACCGAAAGATTTGCACGGTCCTAAGCAAGCAAGCCAGTGAACTTCATATAAAGGATTTAATAAATTGCACCAACTACGTGGCTTCGGGGACCGGCTCGGCGGAGTGAGAGAAGAAGGCAGGAGTGGGGAGGCAATGGCGAAAGGGATTATTTTACTAATGAATCTTTTCCAAATGCAGAGCCCCGCGAATCGAGCAATTAGGGGACAGAGCGCCCCGAGAACGACGCTTTGATTCCTCGCGCCAGGCCCGAGTCAAGGGCAGCCGGCGAGATGCGGGCGGTGGTCGGCACGTGGGGCGAGCGGATTGGGGAGCAGCTCCGAGCGGAAAGGAGGATTTTGATTCGCGTGCGTGTGTGAGATTGTGTGTGTGTGGGATTGTGTGTGTGTGTGATTGTGTGTGTGTGAGATTGTGTGTGTGTGAGATTGTGTGTGTGAGATTGTGTGTGTGGGATTGTGTGTGTGAGATAATGTGTGGGGAGCGGTAGTGTAGCGGTTATCGCGCTGCGCTATGAATTCCCTTTCACGGCCAACACCAGTGACGATTATCTCAACCGGTCCTGTGCCTCCCCTAGGTCGACTCGGCCTCAAATGAGTACCTGGTGCGGTGTGTTTGGGCGTGGTGCTGGCCACCCACACCCTCGTGTGCCGTGCCGGCCTTCATCTTAGCTGTGGATGGCAAACGCGACTTGCGATTTGGAAAGAGTCGAGCCCATGTGTGTGAGAGACGCGAACAGGGGCGTGCATTGCTGTATATGTTACACGAACGCAGTGTCCTACATTGCAAGGAATTAACACGCTATCCCATTGTTCTTCATGGCAAGGGGGTAACACTCTATCCCATTGTTCTTCATGGCAAGGGGTAACACTCTATCCCATTGTTCTTCATGGCAAGGGGTAACACTCTATCCCATTGTTCTTCATGGCAAGGGGTAACACTCTATCCCATTGTTCTTCATGGCAAGGGGTCACACACTATCCAATTGTTCTTCATGGCAAGGGGTAACACTCTATCCCATTGTTCTTCATGGCAAGGGGTCACACACTATCCCATTGTTCTTCACGGCAAGGGGTAACACTCTATCCCATTGTTCTTCATGGCAAGGGGTAACACTCTATCCCATTGTTCTTCATGGCAAGGGGTAACACTCTATCCCATTGTTCTTCATGGCAAGGGGTCACACACTATCCCATTGTTCTTCATGGCAAGGGTTCACACACTATCCCATTGTTCTTCACGGCAAGGGGTAACACTCTATCCCATTGTTCTTCATGGCAAGGGGTCACACACTATCCCATTGTTCTTCACGGCAAGGGGTAACACTTTATCCCATTGTTCTTCATGGCAAGGGGTAACACTCTATCCCATTGTTCTTCACGGCAAGGGGTAACACTCTATCCCAATGTTCTACATTGCAAGTGGGTAACACACTATCCCATTGTTCTTCATTGCAGCAGGTAACACTCTATCCCATTGTTCTTCATGGCAAGGGGTAACAACACTCTATCCCATTGTTCTTCGTGACAAAGGGGTAACACTCTATCCCATTGTTCTTCATGGCAAGGGGTAACACTCTATCCCATTGTTCTACATTGCAAGGGGGTAACACACTATCCCATTGTTCTTCATTGCAAGGGGTAACACTCTATCCCATTGTTCTACATTGCAAGGGGGTAACACACTATCCCATTGTTCTTCATTGCAAGGGGTAACACTCTATCCCATTGTTCTACATTGCAAGGGGTAACACTCTATCCCATTGTTCTACATTGCAAGGGGTAACACTCTATCCCATTGTTCTACATTGCAAGGGGTAACACACTATCCCATTGTTCTTCACGGCAAGGGGTAACACACTATCCCATTGTTCTACATTGCAAGGGGGTAGCACACTATTCCATTGTTCTTCATTGAAAGGGGTAACACTCTGTCCCATTGTTCTTTATTGCAATGCCCATGGGTCACTGGCGGCCTCCTCCTGGTGGTCCCGACAATACACAAAGAGTGACAACATCCCCATCATCATCATCATCATCGTGCTGCCCAATGGTTTCAAATCATGTGTGGCGGCTCTCCCACTGATGATGTCTTTTCGGCGAAAATGCCCCCCCGCCCCCCCCTCCCCGTCGCGTCTGAACATCAGTGAAGACCACTTCTCTAAGGCAGCGTTGTCGTGCCGTGGTGACTTCAATGTTAGTTCGGAAGCAAACTAGATGCAACCAGAGCAGTGAAAAGGCATCACGCTCATTCATCATAATCATCACCATCATCATTCATTACCATCCATCATCATCATCAGCCATCACCATCCATCATCATTATCCATCATCAATCATCATTATCGGCTCTTTGCGCCCGGCATATGGGAACACCTGTATTCAATAGATGGCGAGCCAATGCACCTCGCATCTTCTCGCGTCCGCTTTCCTGTAATCATTGTCATCATCATCGGCCACGATCTCTCCACTGCTGTGTGATGGCCTCTTCCAAAGCCGTGGTCATTTCGCACGGCCGTGTGATGATGCAACAAACAAATCCCTCTGCTATTGCTCTGCCCCACGAGCCGCACACATCACTGCGCGCACGCGTTCCATGAACCAGCAGCATCACCAGGCAATCCTATGATCACTGTTTCATTGGTTTCATGGCTTCATTTTGGTGATTTCGAAAAGTGTATTGGTTTGGCCATGTTAGTTTGTTGTAGTACAGAGTTAGACTGATGGCCTTAATCTAAGTTGTCTTGTGGTTGTTGTTGGTTGTTTGACTTGCATCCCACTGGGATTTTTGCACACAGCGTTGGTGTACGGTGTTTTTTTCTGCAATATTTTGCTGTCTTTTCTTGGATTTTCTGTTTGCACTCAGTCACATATTCACTTTAAGATGTTTTTTTGTTCATGTATTTTGTTTGTTGCGGTTGCACCCGATTCAAGAGCCGAATGGCTCACAGGGCTATACCTAATAAATGAACTTGAACAGTTGGCAAGAGCTGTGAAGCATCTCCTCCTGTCTCACACACAGGTGTCGTGACGTTGTCAACCTTGCCCACACCTCCACCCCTACAGGTGAGCAGAAGTAATGCCCTTCGCAATGTTTAAAAGTGGTTAAAAGCAACGTTCCGAAAATCACGGTTTTTCTTTTTTTCAAAAACCGGTAACCGGATGAACAACAAAACGCTTTCTTGGTTCTTTCGGTTAAGTCACGTAGAATGGAAATAATAACATAATGAAAATAAAACATAATAAAATAATTATTTTATTATGTTTTATAATGTTTTATTTTTTATTATTTTATTATTTCCATTTTACGTGACTTTACCGAAAGAACCAAGAAGATGAATCCCTGCAGTCACGAACGCTTTAAATCGAAATTCAACAAAACGTTGTTAGTAAACGGTTACCGGTTTGCCGAGTACGCATAGAAATGTTGACAGCAACGTGTGCCATTCCGGTTCTGTTACCACGGGGTTTTTATCGTCATTTACAGATGCGATCATTGTTGTTGTGAGAAACCAATCCAATGGGTCCCACGTTGTGGCATTGAGGGCTTTGCGTGCAAGGCTCTTAGAGGCAGACTTTGCGGCCGTGAGTGAGCCTTTGGTTGTCCGCACGGTGCTGATGAGCCACAAGGAGGAGGAAAGCCGGTCATCAGTTGTCTCACCGCTTCATCCTTCTCCTCCCTCCGCACAGACGGGGAGACGCGAGTGAGATGGCACGGTCCAAACTCGCCAAATCCACTCGATGGCTTTCGTCTGAGATGCTCAGCGGTGGGATCAAGTCGGTCACATTTGCATGAAGTTTACTACTGATGGATGGCGAACCGCGCAGACGTGTGGACAAACGCCTGTTGCGATTGTGCTGATGGTTTTATTTTTATTGCTCAATGCGAAAACAGCTTGCGCGCTTTGCACTTTGTTTTGGTTTTTGTTATTTACGCAGATCTAGTTTGGCGTCTGAAACTTGCGGGGTTATTTTTCACAGACTATACTGTTTATTCTGTTATGACGATGATGATAATGATGATGATTGTGTTTTTTTTTGCGTTTTTTTGGCATTCACAGATTTGATCATCCGCTTTTACGGGGCCCAAACGCTTATCACTCGGGGGGGGGGGGGCAGGGAGGGGGGGAAATCGCCATAATTTCTTGATTACCAATCACATTTTTTCTATTTTACCAGGTAAGGGCCCCTGAGCTGTATAGATTTTTTTTCAGAAGTGACCTGGGAGAGAGGGGGGCATTGCGAATGGATCGGTCGTCGGGTGCCACGATGCTGAGTGCCCAGACGGAATTTAAAGGGGGGGGGGGGGGGTGGTGGGGCAAAGACAAACTTAAGTTGAACAAGTCGTAGCAAAGTTGATTTGAAACTTTCGTGACTGCAGGAATCCATACTCTTTTGTTCTTTCGGTAAAGTCACGTAGGTAGAAAAAAATTAATTAAAATAAGTAGTAGCAGTAGTTGAAGGCTTTCGCGACCAGTATTTCCGTAATAAAGTTTTTGTAGCGTGTTTTAGATCGCGGCAATATAAAATGTGTCGTTAAACCAGCCGACACAGCCAATTGGTAAGTTTGTCACGTAAACAAAATTCTGACACATCGCTTGATGAAGCCGGTCGTTGTAATCACCCGCGAGACGCTACGGTACTGTAATCATAAACGTCGTGGGTTTATTCTCAAACACACCCCGACGGTGCTGAATTCGTAACTCAAATTTGCACGATTATGTTTTACGCGACAAACCTTACTAATTGACTGTGTCGGGTGGTGGCGGGGTTAACGGCACATTAACATTCAAGACGAAACGTCTGAAATGAAACGTGCACAGTGACCTCCGATCGGAGCTCAAAGCACGTGTGCTGGTTGATTTTTTTCCGGCTTGTGTTTGGTCAAATCAAAATAATTGTGTTGATTCCGCACCCCGCCCCTCGATCCCCCGCCACCCCGCCCCTCGACCCCCCGCTCCCCTACCCTCCGGTACCCCCTCCCCTACCGCCCTCTCTCCGTCCAGACGCAAGCAGCACCTGACTTGCATCTGGGAATAAGTGCCCTCTTGTTTCTAATGGGCAGCATCTGGACAATTACAGACTAATAGCTTCTATTATATATGTAATGCCTGAAAGAGCAAAATGTTGATTAATAGGCGGCGTAACACTCTCACAATGCCCTAATTTATTTTCTTTCTTTCAAAATCTGACTCCGGTGAGCGCAGGGGGTGGAGGGGAGGGGCGTGGAGGGGCGGGTGGAGGGGGGTGGAGAGGGCTGCCCAGAGGAAAGCAGAGTGGGGGGGGGGGGGTTAAGAACAACTTTAAACAACAGCGTCCAACTTTTCATCAAACTGTTGTTTTTTGCTTACTCTTTTCCGTGTTTGTATTGTGGTGTTTGTTCGGCAGCACTCCCCGTTAAATTTCGATTTAAAACTTTCGTGACTGCAGGGATTCATCTTCTTGGTTCTTTCGGCAATAATTATTTTATTATTAAATAGTATTATTAAATATTTTATTATTAAATAACAGTATTAAATTATTATTTTATTATGCTTATTTTTTTTATTTTATTACTTCCCTTCTACGTGACTTTACCAAAAGAACCAAGAAGGAGCACTCCCCGTTGTTTAGTTTTCTCCGGGGCGATGCTGTTCGTGTCCCTGTGTCGAGGATGGGGGAGCGGTGGTGCAGTGGTTAGCGGCGCTGCGCTACGGGCCAGCGGATCGGATTATTCGATTCTCGCTCACGGCCACGATACACCAGTGACGATGATCTGAACCGATCCTGGGCTTCCTCCCTCTAGGTCGACTCGGCCTCAAATGAGAACCCGGTGTAAACATCGCCACTCGGGAGATAAAGGCGTTCGGGCGTGGGGTGCTGTCCACCTACCCCCTCGTGTGCCGTGCCGGTCTTAATAGGTGCTCGCTAACAGCACTTGTCCCCAGAAGTGTGTCAAGGCTATGCGGGGGATCTTTGTCTTTGGAGAGGGGAGGATGGGTGAGCCATTGTTTTGATTCGCCACACAACACCACAATGAAATTTGATTTAAAGCTTTCGTGACTGCAGGGATTCATATTCTTGTTTTTTTCGGTAAAGTCACGTCAAAGGGAAATAATAAAATAATATTTATATTATTTAATTTTAATATGAATATTATTTAATTGTAATATTAACATTATTGTATAATTTCCCTTCTACGTGACTTTACCGAAAGAACCAAGAATATGAACACCACAATGCACCATTATTTTTTTGTGTATTGTTTTATCATTGCACTTGTTGGCACAGGGAAGATTCGATGAGTCTCATAGCTCTTTTTCGGGAGGGTCCTGCCGAGTTTTTGTTGCAGTAGGCAGGGGGGGGGGGCGATGCTTGCGATGTAGATTCCAAATTAAGTCATTTTGCGGATGAAATATATATTTTCAACATGCCAAATTTGGAGCGTGACTTACTCAATGGCCTTACTCTTGAGAATAATAATAACAATGCCACGGCATCTTTAACATCCACTGTGGAGCAGACGGAGTAATAAAACTCCCACGGTATTAATCAGGGTGGCCCATGGACTATAACCGTGAATTCTGCACGAATATTAGGAATGCACTGGGAGCTGTGCACTTTTAAATCATCTCGATTGTAAACTCATTTCTTTAGAACTGATTTTTGTGTTTCCTTCGCTGTAATTCCTCCGCACCTCCGATTAGCACGGTTGGCTGCGAATGGTGCAAAATAAGTTCAACATACATACAATACACTATTAAACATTGTAAAAAAAAAAGTCCATCCTATGTGTTAGTGATTTAAAAAATATATATTTTAGGAAGGAAATGGCAGGAAATTCGTTTTCAAATTAAACAAATTTTCGGGGGGGAGGGGGGCCCAGACCCTCTGGAAGATTTGCCCCCCCCCCCCCCCAATGTTGACTCCATAGCTACGGCCTTGCTTTAAATGTAACTTTTCCGGCCCGAAAAAAGGTTTGTGCCCGGCTGGCGTCGCTATAAGTTGAAAATCAAACCGCCAAAGAGGTTATCCGTCAATACGTGCCTAGACGGGAGGTGAAAAAACATTATAATTATACAAGTAAACGAGCTAACGATGTCTTTACTGGCTTCTAAAAGAAGACGTGGAATTTTATTCTGAATAATAATATCATAATAATATTTCGTTTCATAAAGTGTCGTGGCCGTTCGTGCAATGTGCATCTCTCTCAATCGGGAAGGCAGCAGTCCTGCCCTGCCCCTGCGCTGGCAAAAATTGCCCAAGTTCTGCGGTCCTCTATAAGACGTTTTCAGCCAATTAATGAGGATGTAGACACCGGAGCACCAGGAGACACCCCACGCGTGCGACGGGGCAACGCTCTATCCCCGTACAGACGGCACAAATTGTGTGAATAAGCACCTCGTCGAAGCGACTTCTCCTGCGGAGCCAAGGCATGGGGCAAAATCTCCGCGACGCTCGCGGGAAAGGGAAGTTTCGCAACAGATCATAACATCAGGAGAGGTTTTGTTTTGTTTTACATTACCGGACACACTTCGTTTAGACTGGAGGAATTCTCAAAATCCGCGCTTACAGAATCCACATGATGTACCCTTTCATTTCCATTTGCCTTCATGTATTATTTTGGTATTAAAATCGGTATTATGTATTGGTGTTTTACACATGGATACACTTTGAGGTTTCCAATACCTCATAGGACAGGATTAACCAAACTCCAGTCATCCCGGCTCCACCACCACTACCACGCAACCACTACCACGCAACCACCACCACCACTCAACCACCACCACCACTCAACCACCACCACAACTTAACCACCACCACCACTCAACCACCACTCAACCAACACCACCACTCAACCACCACCACCACTCAACCACCACTTAACCACCACCACCACTCAACCACCACTCAACCACCACTCAACCACCACCACCACACAACCACCACAACCACCACCACCACGCTCCCTCTTTCCGCGTTTACCAACTTACTTCTCCCCATTCAACTACAAATGAACTCGTCCCACGCTGCACGCGCCCGATGATTGTTAAACACGTCCCACGTGACGCGCTCAGCACATATCGCTGTCTGCGTTAATATCTAGCAGCCGAAACAAATTCATATTGATATCTCAGTGTGCGTGTACACGTGTTCTGTGTGTGTGTGTGTGTACACGCATGTTCTCTGTCTGTATGCACATGTGTTCTCTGTCTGTGTGTGTACACGCTTTCCGTGTGTGTGTGTACACGTGTTCTCTGTCTGTGTGTACACGTGTTCTCTGTCTGTGTGTGTGTACACGTGTTCTCAGTCTGTGTGTGTACACGTGTTCTCTGTGTGTGTGTACACGTGTTCTCTGTCTGTCTGTCTGTGTGTACACGTGTTCTCTGTCTGTGTGTGTACACGTGTTCTCTGTCTGTGTGTACACGCGTGTTCTCTGTCTGTTTGTGTACACGTGTTCTCTGTCTGTGTGTGTACACGTGTTCTCTGTCTGTGTGTGTACACGTGTTCTCTGTCTGTGTGTACACGCGTGTTCTCTGTCTGTTTGTGTACGCGTGTTCTCTGTCTGTGTGTGTACACGTGTTCTCTGTCTGTGTGTGTTTACACGTGTTCTCTGTCTGTGTGTACACGCGTTCTCTGTCTGTGTGTGTACACGTGTTCTCTGTCTGTGTGTGTACACGTGTTCTCTGTCTGTGTGTGTGTACACGTGTTCTCTGTGTGTGTACACGTGTGCTCTGTCTGTGTGTACACGTGTTCTCAGTCTGTGTGTGTGTACACGTGTTCTCTGTCTATGTGTGTACACGTGTTCTCTGTCTGTGTGTACACGTGTTCTCTGTCTGTGTGTACACGTGTTCTCTGTCTGTGTGTACACGTGTTCTCTGTCTGTGTGTACACACGTGTTCTCTGTCTGTGTGTGTACACGTGTTCTCTGTCTGTGTGTACACGTGTTCTCTGTCTGTGTACACGTGTTCTCTGTCTGTACACGTGTTCTCTATCTGTGTGTGTGTACACACGTGTTCTCTGTCTGTGTGTGTACACGTGTTCTCTGTATGTGTGTGTACACGTGGTCTCTGTCTGTGTGTGTACACGTGTTCCGTGTGTGTACACGTGTTCTCTGTCTGTGTGTGTACACGTGTTCTCTGTGTGTGTGTGTACACGCGTTCCGTGTGTGTTTACACATGTTCTCTGTCTGTGTGTACACGTGTTCTCTGTCTGTGTGTGTACACGTGTTCTCTGTCTGTGTGTGTACACGCGTTCCGTGTGTGTGTACACGTGTTCTCTGTCTGTGTGTACACGTGTTCTCTGTCTGTGTGTGTGTACACGTGTTCTCTGTCTGTGTGTACACGTGTTCTCTGTCTGTGTGTGTGTACACGTGTTCTCTGTCTCTGTGTGTGTACACGTGTTTTCTGTCTCTGTGTGTGTACACGCGTTCCGTGTCTGTGTGTACACGTGTTCTCTGTCTGTGTGTACACGTGTTCTCTGTCTGTGTGTGTGTACACGTGTTCTCCTTCTCTGTGTGTGTACACGTGTTCTCTGTCTCTGTGTGTGTACACGCGTTCCGTGTCTGTGTGTACACGTGTTCTCTGTCTGTGTGTGTACACGTGTTCTCTGTCTCTGTGTGTGTACACGTCTTCTCTGTCTCTGTGTGTGTACACGCGTTCCGTGTCTGTGTGTACACGTGTTCTCTGTTTGTGTGTACACGTGTTCTCTGTCTCTGTGTGTGTACACGTGTTCTCTGTCTCTGTGTGTGTACACGCGTTCCGTGTCTGTGTGTACACGTGTTCTCTGTCTGTGTGTACACGTGTTCTCTGTCTGTGTGTGTATACGTGTTCTCTGTCTGTGTGTGTGTACACGCGTTCCGTGTGTGTGTGCACGTGTTCTCTGTATGTGTGTGTGTACACGCGTTCCGTGTGTGTGTACACGTGTTCTCTGTCTGTGTGTGTGTACACGCGTTCCGTGTGTGTACACGTGTTCTCTGTCTGTGTGTGTGTACACGCGTTCCGTGTGTGTGTATACGTGTTCTCTGTCTGTGTGTGTGTACACGCGTTCCGTGTGTGTGTACACGTGTTCTCTGTCTGTGTGTACACGTGTTCTCTGTCTGTGTGTGTACACGCGTTCCGTGTGTGTGTGCACGTGTTCTCTGTCTGTGTGTGTGTACACGCGTTCCGTTGTGTGTACACGTGTTCTCTGTCTGTGTGTGTGTACACGCGTTCCGTGTGTGTGTACACGTGTTCTCTGTCTGTGTGTACACACGTGTTCTCTGTGTGTACACGTGTTCTCTCTGTGTGTGTGTACACGTGTTCTCTGTGTGTGTGTACACGTGTTCTCTGTCTGTGTGTGTACACGCTTTCCGTGTGTGTACACGTGTTCTCTGTCTGTGTGTGTGTACACATGTTCTCTCTGTGTGTGTGTACACGTGTTCTCTGTCTGTGTGTGTGTACACGCGTTCCGTGTGTGTGTACACGTGTTCTCTGTCTGTGTGTGTACACGCGTTCCGTGTGTGTGTACACGTGTTCTCTGTCTGTGTGTGTGTACACATGTTCTCTCTCTGTGTGTGTACACATGTTCTCTGTCTGTTTGTGTGTACACGCGTTCCGTGTGTGTGTACACGTGTTCTCTGTCTGTGTGTGTACACATGTTCTCTGTCTGTGTGTGTGTACACGTGTTCTGCTTGTGTGTACACGTGTTCTGCCTGTGTGTACACGTGTTCTGTCTGTGTACACGTGTTCTCTCTCTGTGTGTACACGTGTTCTCTGTGTGTGTGTGTGTACACGTGTTCTCTGTGTATGTGTGTGTGTACACGTGTTCTTTGTGTATGTGTGTGTGTACACGCGTTCTCTGTCTGTGTGTACACGTGTTCTGTCTGTGTACACGTGTTCTCTCTCTGTGTGTACACGTGTTCTCTGTGTATGTGTGTGTGTACACGTGTTCTCTGTGTATGTGTGTGTGTACACGTGTTCTCTGTGTATGTGTGTGTGTACACGTGTTCTCTGTCCGTGTGTGTGTACACGTGTTCTCTCTCTGTGTGTGTGTACACGTGTTCTCTCTCTGTGTGTACACGTGTTCTCTGTCTCTGTGTGTGTGTACACGCTGTACGACGTGACGCAGACAGCGTTAAATACTTAGCGCGTCACGTGGGGACGCGATTAACAATCAATCCGGCGCGTGCAGCCGTGGGACGTGTTTAAATTGGATTCGAAAGACTGCGAGCGTGGGTCGTGGTGGGTGGGGAAGACGCGAGGACTGACGTTTGGAATAACAAGAAAAACAAACCCGACTTTAGGGCATCGTTTTTGACGGTTCGGGCCTGGTGGATCTGTCGGCGTGTTATGCTGCTGGTCTCGTATATACGGACCCAGAGCCGGTCCTCACCCCCCCTCCACCACCCCCAGCTTGTTTAATAACGCACGGACAGGCGCGTGTGAGTTAGTGAGTGCCCTAAGCGAGACGCGAGTTACAATGCCCACACAGAGAGAAATCTCTGGATATCATCACAGCCGTTGCCTCTAATCCTACACCCCCACCCCCTCCCCAAATACTCGCCCCCACCCTTCACAAGTCGTCTCACGCCAACACGCAACGCTCCAACAGCTGCCGACGCTGCTGCTGCTGCTGTTGGGGGCCTCTCCCGATGGGGGTTTGGCGAGTCGGACAAGGATGAGAGCGAGCGGGATTGGTGGGAATTTGGGGGTGCAATTGGGCGGTGCGTCGGGTAGCGGGGGAGCGGTGGTGCCGCGGTTGGCACGCGACGAACCCGTTCACGGGCGATTATCTGAGCCGGTCCTGGGCCTCCCCCCCCTCCCCTAGGTCGACTCGGCCTCAAGACATCGCCACTTGGGGAGACAAAGGCGGCCGAGCGGTGGTGCCGGCCATCCACCCCCTCGTGTGCCGTGCCGGCCTTCGTAGGTGATACTCGCTAACAGCACTTGCCCCAGCAGTCTGTGAAGGCTACACGGTGTTGGATAGAGGGGAGGGTGGGTGAGGGGAGGGGCTAGAGGGGTGGAGAGGGAATGTCAGGGGGAGGGGGGCGGTAGAGGGGGATGTGGGGGGGGGGTGAAGGGAATGAGCCGTCGTTGCTAAAGGGGAGAGTGGGGGGGGGGGGTGGTGGGGGGGGGATGGTGAGGGGGGGGCAGGTCGACTTAGGGGGTGCTAACCGAATCAAATGTATATCCAATCAAGGTAATTTGAATTTAAATGCCCGCGTTTCCTCGTTCGTGCTGGAATGCACTCGGGTAAAAAGTCTGAAATAAAAAGTTTAATTTCATTGTTTGCCGAGGGGGTGAGAGGGGGGGGGGTGTGTGCAGGTGGGGGGGGGGAGGTCTGTGGCTTGGTCAGTGGGCTCGTAAAATGAACGACGTCGGCTTCTTGACGAACTGCTCCGTCTGGCTCCGCCAACAGTTTGTTTGGATTGAGCCGCAGCGCGGGGGACGCGTGCGCATTGCGGGCGACGTCGAAGGGGGCCCCGCGCGCCTCCTCGATGTGGCCACGTGGTCGCCTCTGGAGCGTGCGAAGGGCGCGAGCCACTAGAGAGAGAGAGGGGGGGCTTGGGGGGACGTGGGGGGGGAGCGTGGAGGGGGGGGCGTGGGGGGAGTGGGGGGGGGCGTGGGGGGGAGCGTGGGGGGAGTGGGGGGGGGGGTGGAGGGGGGGGCGTGGGGGAGTGTTGGGTGGTGGGTGGCGGGGGGGGGAGTGTTGGGGGAGTTGGGGGGGGCTTGGGGGTGGTGTGGGGGGAGGGGGCCGGTGGAGGGGTGGGCGGGTGTGGGGGGCGATCGGGTGGGTGGGGATTGTGTGGGGAGTGGGAGGGTCTGTGTGGGAGTGTTGGGGGGTGGTGGGGGGGAGAGCGTGGGGTGTGGGTCTGTGAGGGTGCGGGGTGTTTGGGGGTGGCATGGGTGCGTGGGTGGGGGGCATGGGGGGGTGTGGGGGGGCTATGGGGAGCGTGGGGGGGGGGGGGGTTTGTTGTGGGCGGCGGGCGGCGGGGGGGAGCGCGGTGGGTGGGAGCATGGGGGGGGTGAACGCGGTTCGCGTGGCGTGCGTCTCTGCAAATATTCTCGGAAAAAAAGCTTCGCCCGGCGTGCGCCCTTCAGGGTCGCCCGGTGTGCGTGTGCGGTGAGTGATCTTGCGTGTGGCCCTGCTGTGGCGTGTGTCCCTGCGGTGCCCGTGGCCCTGGTGTGCGTGTGCACCTGGTGTGCGTGATCGTTGATGCATCTGTGCGTGTGCCCTGG